>NW_021632310.1:0-34504 GCF_004799145.2 Neltuma alba | reverse complement strand
GAAAAGAAGTAAGCTTAAATTACATAATTGAAGCCGAAGCAAGTTATGGTTACAGCATAGATGCCAGGGATATTTCGTATTCTTCTCGATTCAAGCAAAGGTAGAAGAAGGAATCAAAGAGATACCGGTGGTGAAAAATTTTCAAAGGTATTTCCAACAAAGATCAGTGGAATTCTGCCAAAGCGAGAAGTGGAGTTTACGATTGACCTTTTACCAGGGATAGGACTGATATCCAAAGCTCCACATCGAATGGCTCCCAATGAAATGGTTGAGCTAAGGAGGCAAATCGAGGAGCTGTTGGAGAAGGGTTTTATAAGACCAAGTGTATCTCCATGGGGTGCTCCAATATTCTTTGTGAAAAAGAAAGACAGTAGTTTGAGGCTATGCATCGACTACCGAGAGCTAAACAAGGTGAGGATAAAGAACAAATATCCTTTGCTGCAGATCGATGATCTGTTAGATCAACTGGCAGGAGCAACGGCATTCTCGAAGCTTGATCTACGATCAGGATACTATCAACTGAGGATAAAGACGGGAGATGTTCCAAAGACTGCGTTTAGGACCCGATACGGACACTACAAGTTCCTAGAGATGCCGTTTGGATTGACAAATGCGCCTGCTATTTCATGGACTACATGAACCGGAATTTCAGACCATACTTAGATCTGTTTGTAGTAATTTTTATTGATGATATACTAGTGTACTCCAAGACTCAAGAAGAGCGTGAACAACACTTGAGAATTGTACTAAGTACACTAAAGGAGAAACAACTCTACGCCAAGCTCAATAAATGTGAGTTTTGGTTGAAAGAAGTTAAATTCCTAAGCCATGTGATTAACCATGAAGCGTAGATCCCAATAAAGTTGAAGCAGTACTGAACTAGGAGCAGCCTAAGACAGTGATAGAGAAACGAAGTTTCTTAGGGCTAGCAGGTTACTATAGGAGATTTATCCAGGACTTCTCTAGAATTGTCCAAGCACTAACAAAGCTGACCAGGAAGAACCAGCAGTTCTTGTGGGATGAGAAATGTGAGGCAAGTTTTCAGGAGTTGAAGCGAAGGTTAACCTCTACCCCAGTACCAGTTATCCTCGATCCAACACTAGCATATATGGTGTACACAGATGCTAGCAAACAGGGATTGGGATGTGTACTGATACAGCAAGAAAGAGTTGTCGAGTACGCCTTGCACCAATTAAAGTCTCACGAGGACAATTACCCCACTTATGACCTGGAGCTTACAGCAATAGTGTATGCCTTGAAGATATGGAGGTATTATCTTTATGGGGTGACCATAGAATTGTTCTGTGATCACAGGAGTCAAGTACCTACAAGATCAGCATATTTGAGGAATTTAGTGTTTATCATTCATATCTCTGTGAGAGAGTTTGATACATCTTTCTTTACTCTTTTCTGAGAGTAATTCAAGAGTGTGAACTCTTGAGGGGATTGTAACATTACAAATAGTAAGGGGGAGTGATTGAGAGATTCAATTACTATACTGAGGCACCATGATCCCGTTTAATCTTGGGGATATAGTGGAAATCTCAGAGGTGTTCTGAGGACTGGATGTAGGTCAAGTGGTTGAGACCGAACCATTATAAACTTCGTGTCTTCATTCTTCGAAGAACCTTCCTAACTCATCTCCTCTGCTTTATTTGCTTAATTGTTTTATTCAATTAAATTTTATGCCTCACCTAATTCACCCTTCTTTTGGTTAAAGCTGCCACTAACAGAATTATTATTCTGCTGTAGATGTGCCACATATCTAGATAAGTCAATAAAATTTGTGATGTACTCATCCGCATGCCTTTTGTCCTGTTGGGAGTTATAGAATTCATTTTCCTTCTCGTCGTAGCACGAGTGGGAAATAGTGCTCCAAGAACATTTGCTTGAATTCTTCCCAATCTATCTAGTGACCATCACGAGGTCTTACATTCCTCTACCACTACTTTGCCCGATCCTCTAACAATAGTGTAGTCGCTCGTACTGTTTGTTGGGCATAGGGGATAGCTTCGAAAATAGTCTCAATACGATCAATCCATTTCTCAGCCTTAATCAGGTCCAGGTGCCCCTTGAAGGTAGGAGGGTTATGGCGGTTAAGGATCTTTAATACCTAATCGATAGTCATATCTCCCTGGGGCCGCCTATGTATTGTCCCTTTACCTTGTTTGCTACTTTGCCCGATGTGTTTTCCTGACTGGGAATGCCCTTCACTGTGAGGCTCCTCAACATTAGCACTATGATTTAGCCCAATATGCATCATGTGGTTTTGTCTCATAGCTATGTCTTCCTCATACTTATTTGCTCTTCCACAACTTCAATCATCAATATCTTGATCTGTGCTATGAATGCTTCATTATTACCAGACATGGGTTGCTCTTGCGACTGCTCAGGCGTATGGGAAACACAATTGCCAGTAGTTTCATTTCTTCGTGGTCTAGCCATCCTCCCCACCTAAAGGATGGAACCCACTATAAGGTTAGAACGTCAACTAGAAAAGAGGAATGAGCAGGGAAAGTCAAGTCCGTTTACAGTTATTACCACCATTCTAAATATAATGTAACACATACTTAAAAATCACAGAATCGCATGCTCTGATACCAAAAATAAAACATTCATCTCGTAAAAACACAATATTTAGCTTAACTCTATCCACATTCATTATTTTCATGATAATAAAAGATTGAAACAAAAATTTTCTTTTAAATCCAGATAACCATGATAGGAAAAGAAAACTACCTGTATACAGTGATTATCATGGTTATAAAGGAAAATGGGTTATCAATAATTGAAATGGAATCTCACCGAAAGAGGATACTGCCATTCTGTCTATTACCTGTTACCTGCTTAACCATGTTAGGAAGGAATGTTGCCTAGCTAATATGGTTATTAAAATCCATGCGTTCCTGATAGACACAGTATATCACAACTAATACAGATAACAAAAAGAAAAGGCCTTAGGCCACATCCTCCACTAAATCCACTTATTGGAAACCACACTCGAGTCTTACAAACTCACTATCAAAATAAAATACAATTTTGCGCCCTCCAGTGTAACATCCCCATTTTCTTATTGGACTTAAGAGTGTCGCTAATACCCGTAAGGTCATAAGATTTGATTTTATACACAAAGAGATACAATAAAGGTTGAATAAGGAAATTTAAGTATCAACAATTTAAGATTTATTATAAAATAAATTATTAAATAAATTGTGTAAACATATATACTTTAAAAGTAGATTGAGTAAAAAGTGATATTCACAAATAATTAAATATAGCTATGTATATGTTACAACGTAAGATAATACTAAAAGATTATAGACATAAATTTAAAAGTAAATAAAATAATTATAGACATAAATTTAAAAGTAAGTAAAATAAAATAATAATAAATTATAAATTTAGGGATGTTTATATTAAAAAATATATGAGTATATATAATATTTAAGAAAATCTAATTGATTTTGAAATATCTCCTATTTTTCTTAAATCTGATATACTGTTTATACTAAAGAAGATTTTCTCTCCTTTATTTAAAAAAATGATAATATGAGATAAGCTAGTTTAAATTTTATCGGCCTTAAAAAGTATATATAAGCACCTAAACCTAACATTGCTCATTACTTTTCTCTTGACTACCGTCACTAGGTACCTCTTCTTGCTTTGTATGTTATTTTTCTGCAATTGGTTCATCTTATTCTCTCTCTATTTTTTCCCTTGCTCCTTTTCATTCTTTTCCTTAATTGTACACCTGAGACAAGACACTCATATACCCATACATATTCTCCTTTCCTCTAGTTATAATTTTTCTTATATTTAATTAGTTCCAACGTGTCTTGTTCTTTCCTCTAATCATGTAACATGTAAAGTACCTTTATATATATAAATACACACACATATACCCGCGCGCACACGTGCGCACACATTATAATCCTTTCCTTCGTACACACATCCCCACGCACAATTCCACACACTAACACGCGCGCACACATATATATTATACTATTCTATTTGTTTTTATGTGCAGATATAAATATATAAATAGTCATATAAACATATATATATTTATTTATTTAATATTGGGTTTTTGGATAGAACACATTTTCAACCTTTTTATTTATTTCAAGTGTATAAAATTGCTATTAAACTTTAGTCTAAGAATTCCGTAAAATTAATTTATTGAGTTCATAAGAATTTTCTCTCAACTATGAAAAAGCCATAGGTTCTTAGGTAAAAACGAATCGCCAAAATGGTGACTTGAGAACTCAAAATTTAGGATTAGCATTTTAGACTATGATAGATTATAATGTATATTTTGTTATTTGTAGATTCAATTACCAACAGGACTCTCCCGATTGTGAAGCCTAATTCTATTTTGTGAGAGTAATTGCTAGGATACCAGGTAGCTCTCTTTCTAACTACCTCACTTGTCGAGTAGTCATCCTTTGTTAGTAGTTATGTTCAAGTTTTACGTTATTTGCCACCTATGACACTTTTCACTCGTTTTATTTTATTATTGATTTTGGTAAAGTTGAATTTCTTGTTTTCATTTGTGACCTTTACGTTGGAATAATTGTTGGTTAGTAGGCTAGATGTGAAGTCCCACATTAGCTGGAGAGGGGAACGAAACATGCCTTATAAGAATGCGGATACCTCTCCCTTATAGATGCATTTTCAAGGTGGTTATGTGATAGCATGCCAAGAAGTGTCCAATATGGAGGTCTTGAAGCCAAGAAATACTCATCCAGTTAGAGGCCCAACCAGCCCTCCAATGTGTTCAAAGTATTTATAGTTTCAAAATGCTTACATGGAGGATGATATGGATCATTGCTTGGACAATGACATGGACACATGCGGAGCTTGACGTGACATATGGAAGGCCACCCCGAAAGCCACCATGGCATGTGAGTCATTAGAGTGTAAACACTTGGACCTTAAGAAAAAACAAGAGTGCATTCTAAGAGCCCAAAAGGAGATTTAAAGCCAATTCCTATGTAATTAAAGGCTCAACACAATTATATGTGCCTGGAGGAGTCCATTAGAGCTATAATCTTTTAAATTGGGGTCCAAATGCATTGTGTTATGGACCATAGGAGTTCCAGAATGTGATTCAACCATATTCAAGCCCAAATGGGTGTCTAAAAGGCCCATACATGCTTATGGACGTGAATAGCAATTATGAAGACCCATTTGGAAGGTTCAAGAAGCATCAAGATTGATCTTATATGATATTAAATAGGATTCTATTTGTTTTAATTAGTTTCCTATTTTACAGTTTCCTATTTTGTATTGATTGCTTCTTGAAGGCAAAGACTTACTTATTTTGTATTGCATTAATGAGTAGAGAGTCAAATAATATCCTTCTCATTAATGAAGGGATCCTGCTAGGTAGTGTGTGATCTAGATTATTCTATCTTGATTAGCAAGTTAGAGTATTCTAGAAAGTCTTTGGATTTTCCTAATATTGTTGTATTTTCGCATCTATTTTTGATGCATTTTATTTACTTAGTGTTTTAGGCTCTAAAAGCTTATATTGGGCTTTTAGGGCTTAGGTTATCAATTAGGGTTTTCATTTTAGGGTTTTCAAGAGTCTTAGTCTATAAATAATTCAGTATGTACTCTTTTCAGAGGAGATGATTTTGAATAATTAATAAAATGAGAATTTTACTTCTCTTTGTGTGAGCCTTGCTTGCATCCTTATATTCTCGTGAGAATACTCAACAGTATCAAGGGATTAATCAACCTTGTGGTGTCTTCATGGCTAGGGTTGTAAGAGACAGGTTCTCTTAAGGTCCTACCTAGATCAACCGTCCGTCCGTTACTTGATTCTAGCCGGTCCGTACGTCCCCTCATATCATTATGGCTATACCCAAGGGAACAAAATTATGAGGTGGCTACAGCCACACCATAGTAGACAATATTTGCAAGCGACACTTGGGGTGGTTACGGCTGCACTCTGGAACCTGGGGATGTTATATTTGGTATTAGAGCCAGCGCTGGGTCAATGTGCCAGTGAGGATGCTAGGCCCTACGGGGTGGTTTGTGAAGTCCTACATCGGCTTAAGGGGGCATGAAGCATGCCTTATAAGGGTATAGATACCTCTCCCTCATGGACACATTTTCTGGGTAGTCGCAGCTATACCTAGGGGAACAAAACTATGAGGTGGCTATGACTACATCAAAGCAAACAATATTTGCAAGCGATACCTAGAGTAGCCATGGCTATACCCTGGGACCTGGGGATGTTATAGAATGGCCTTAAGAATTATTTAAAAGCTAGTTATGCCGTTTAAGGGTATTTTACGAGAAATTCAAAAATAAATACCTGCAAATCAAGCTATGGCCTGAGAAAATTTAAATATTTTCTCCAAAATTTAACGAATTTTATGATATGAACTGATAAATTTTTGGAGTTCTGGATTGAGTAAAATACTCTAGTCAAATACTACCTCCGGTCTTAATATAAAACCTTGTTTAACTTTTATTTTGGTCCTAAATATAAGACCCCAATCCACTTTGTCTCTCATATTTATGCATTTTTCCTAAGGTAGTCATTCTAGCAATAGTAATTCTAACCAATACACTTGATTAGTAAGGATATTTTAAGAAAGACAACACCTATTTATTACGAATAACTAACTTAACTTCTTTTCTTAATTTCTTCAAATTAGTCAATTGGTTTTTATAATTAGGACCAAAGGTAGTATTAAATAATTTTTGTCCCCTAAATAGGAGACAAAATTAAAGAAAATATCTAAAGGCAATCGTGAGGGCATTAAGTAAGCTTATTGAGTTACCAAGGTGCAATTATGACACCGCTAAGTCATCTAATGAGTCACAAAGAGATAATTATAGACAGTAGAAAAATCAGAATGTAGTACGAGTATATTTTAAACAGTCCTCTATTTACCCGTTATAGCGAAATTTCTACTGCATGACTCAATGATTAGTCCATAGTGTAGGTAATTATTTTCTTCTATGCTCCTCTAAGATGGCGCCATATGTGGACTTATTTGAGATGAGAAAAGGATACCAAAACATGTCCCAATGGTACCCTGTAAGTCAAAACCCGAAAAAGCACTAGATACAATGCAGAATGTCAAGATAGGTGGAGGGATGCCTAGAGGTTACATTTTGCACAAATTTCTTATTAATTTTCTCCTTATTTTAATGCCATAATGATGAAGGGACATGCAAGAGATAGTGTAAGGTTGGATTAAAGGCACGTGTATTGTTGGATTGAGAGACACTTGGCTTGATCAAGATGAAAGATAAGGGATACGGGACATATGGCAAGATCATAAAGAAAGATCAAATAGACAGTTAAGATTAAGCCACCTATTTACAAGATCAATGGCCAAGATTTAACCTTGCTTATTATAAATACCCCTTCCTCCTATTCTACGTAAAGTTTCGACCAACATGAGAGGAATAGGGGAAGAGGCCAAACTGAACTAAGGGAGAAGGAAGAAGAAAAAATTCAAGTGATTTCATGTAAGATCAAGTTCCAAAACAAGATATATTTATGATCTTTGGTATAGTTTTCACTGTTATGATTGTTGTTGAGCTTGGTTATGGATTTTAATGGTTTTTGGGAGCTTGAAACCCTAGGGGTATGCTGCATGAAATTCCTAAGTTAAGGGGAAGATGAAATTGATGTTAGAATAATGTTCAAAGGCTTGAAAGGATCAAGAATCAAGTGGTTTTATGTTAAAATTGGTTGAATTTCATGATTGTGTCACTTGAGGAAACATTTTGGTCAAGTTGAGTACATTTTGGCCAAGCTGAGTTCTATGCCTTAGGGTTGGATTTTGATTATTTTGATACTTTCAATGAGTTTAGAATGAAAAATTGTGTCGGGTGAAAGTGAAAAAACAAGTTTGGAAGCATTAAGATTGAAAATGAAAATTTTAGACATTAAAGGCATATTATTCGGCCAAGGCAAGAAATGGGACAAGGAGTTGGATTTTGATAAATCCAAACTCATATTTGGATTCCCTATGAAAAATTAGTGGGAAATGGCCAAGAGAATGAATTTAGGAATCTAGATTAAGAAAGTGAAATTTAAGGTTAAAGAGAAACAAGTTTAAGAGTTAAGATGGTTAATGGTTTTTCATGGTCTTAATAGATTGGATATTATCGTGTATTGTGAATTTAGGACCATGAAACACTGAGAAAGAGGAATGACGAGATTGTTCAAGCAATCTTGATGGTTGGAAAGTAAAGGGAGCAAGAAGAAAACTTAAAGATAAAAGGTAGTGAACTTACCTTTTTTGTGTGCTTGATATGTATACTTGTGTATTGATGTGCATTATATTGTTTGATGATGATATGAGATGCTAGTGCTAGTATGATGTTCTGTTTCATTGATATTTTTTATGGCCATGCATGTTAATATAAAACATTGAGCATGAGAAAATGTTATAAGTAAGCATGAGCTAGATCAAGTAAACATGTCATACACTTGCATCTATCTTGCATGTATTGATAGTAATGTTTGCTACTGAGATTCTTCCAAATCTCACTCTCCCTTAACAAACCCTAATAGATGATAATGATCAAACAAATGATGCATGAAGTGGAAGCAAGGAAAGAGGAAGAGAATTGAAGAAACTTATTGTATTACATTATATAATTTGCATCAATGTATTTTATAGATGTGCCATTGATGATATGTAATGTTAAATGATATTGATGACATGTATAATTGGCTATGATGCTGTATGTGAATGGCTAATGCATAAATGGAATGGTATTATATATGGAAAGAATTAATCATAAATTGTTAATGCAAATAAGGGGTATAAGTTATCTCTAAATGAACCACTAATGATATGAGGGGACGTACAGACTAGCTAGAATCAAGTAACGGACGGATGGTTGATTTAGGTAGGACCTTAAAAGAACCTGTCTCTTACAACCCTAGCCATGAAGACACCACAAGATTGATCAATCCCTTGATACTATCGAGTATTCTCACGAGAATATAAGGATGCAAGCAAAGCACACATTGAGAGAGATAAACTCAATTCTCATTCATCTAAATCTTAATTCAATTACAAAAAATGTAGCCTATATATAGGCAACAATAGAACACTCTAGAATTAGCATCCTAAGACATAAATGCTAAGGGTGATGCCTCATTAATGATTATTTGACTATGGAAGGCACCATTTATTACATAGAAATAAAAGGAAATAGCTTAAACTTCAAGAACAAGTCTGCTATTTGAAAATAAGAAACTGTAAAATAGGAAACTAATTAAAGCAAACAAAATCCTAATTAATGTCAATAATATCACACTTGATGCTTCTTGAATCTTCTTGGACCTTCCAAATGGATCTTCATAATTACTATTCACGTCCATAAGCATGCATGGGCCTTTTAGGCATCCATTTGGGCTTGAATATAGTTGAATCACGTTCTGAAACTTCCATAGTCCATAACACAATGCATTTGAGCCCCAATTTAAAAGATTATAGCTCTAATGGATTCCTCCAGGCACATATAATTGTGTTGGGCCTTTAATAACACAAGAATTGGCTTCAAATGCTCCTTTTGGGCTCTTAGAACATGCTCTTATCTTTCTCAAAGTCCAAATATTCATACTCTGATGACTTATATACCATGGTGGTTTTCGGGGCGGCCTTCCATATGTCATGTTAAGCTCCATATGTATCCATGTCATCATCCAAGGAATGATCCATGTTCTCCTCCACGTAAGTATTCTTGAGCTATAAATCCCTTGAACACTCTAGAGGGCTTGTTGGGCTTCTAACAGAAGGCGTGCTATTTGGGCTTCATGACCTCCATATTCAATGCCTCCTGGTATGCTATCAACTAAATAATAATAGAGTAGAAGTGAGACATATGATTAATTCTACTTGTGAAATTTGACATTGTTAAAGTACACATTCTGAGCTTTTAAAAAGTGATAGATCACTCAAAATAGATGTGTGCGCTAATAATTATGTTTGATCAAAGTTAGGGTAGAGAAACTGGAAAATACAGTTTTTACCAAATAAATAGTAAACTTTCATGAATAAACTGTACGAATTGACAAGGGTTGAGTCTAGTTTTATATTTTTCTCCTATAGAGAATTTAAAGAGCTTCAAATAGAATTTTGAACCACCTCAATATGATTTTTCTATAATTAGTTATGATTTTTTAAAGTTGGACAAAAAATCTGAAAATTTTCCAGTGAACAGTAACTGAGAAGCAAATGTTAAATATTCAATACACGGGCTTGTTTCGTGACCTGCTTAAACCTTAATGCTTCCAAATGCGTACTTAAGAAGGTTTAAGGAAGGATGTTTCATGAATAATTAACAATATGAGAATTTTATTTCTCTTATGTGAGCCTTGCTTGTATCCTCACATTTTGGTGAGAATACTCGATAATATCAAGGGATTAATCAACCTTGTGGTGTTTTCATGACTATAGTTGTAAGAGACATGTTCTCTTAAAGTCCTATGTTGATCATCCGTTTCGTTTTTTGTGTTGAGGGTTACAAGAAGCAAGTTATCGTGGGGTCCCATTCTATCTTTTCATTACTTGATTCTAGCATATGTCCCCTTAATACCATTTCTTCTTTCTAATTTTCCCTCTTTCTCATCTATTAAACATTAAGAGTAATTTGATCTTTTTACCCCTTAAACTTATTGCTATCTGAGGACCTCAAAACCTAACATATTTCAGGTCTCATTTTATAATTAACTTGTCCCCAAATTTTCCCATTTTCTACCTAGTTAGTGAGGCTAAATCCTTTCCTTTAAAGGTCACAACTAGCTTTGTAGATCCTAGAAAAGAAAAACAAATGTTGCACCATAGATGAAACGATTAATTTTTTCTAGACATGATAGATATTTGACAAACTAATAAAATTGGTGCTTCAGATGGTAAAAGAATTGTGCTCCTTCAACGAGATTGGATTTCACGCTATAAAAGAATTGAAAGGTTCGTATTCAATTTAACTTAATTCTTGTTATTTTTAGTAAAAATAATGTAGATTATAAAAATTAATTATAAGTAAAAATTCAATTCAAATAAAAAGTTTAAATCAGGATCCCCACAGTCCAGATTGGAGAATTCAGATCTCATCTTTATACCCATCCAGTGTTGCGAAAATCTCAACGGTTCAGATTCATTAAAGAAATTTTGTTCCCCAGTGGTTAGGGCTCAAATAGTTATTACCATTTGTGAAGTAAATACGACAATGATAATTTCTCAGAACCGGAACAAAATAATATGTGGATAATAATACCAATCACGTGGGGAAACCATTCGAAGACGGCTCGGGGAACACGGTTGCCGAGCTCGTGCGGGCGGAGGATCGTAAAGAAGAGAATTGCAGGATAATCGCTGTGATATCACATCGTTATCAGCAGCTTGTATTGACTGAATTTGAAAAAGCCGGAGCTATGGCGATGCGGGACCTTGTTACTGGTTCAACCTCTTGCCCTGATCCATCTTCTTCTTCCTCTGCTTCTAATCCCCTTGGAGGTTTGGCCACCGCTCTTTTAGGCACTTCCTCTAAGACACAGGTGGGGTTGGGTTATTCTTCATTCACGTAATAAAGTAATTGTTTTTCCCTTTCAATTTACCAACTTTTCTGTTAGAGGAAGTGATGGCATGTTCATATTTGAATATGGAGTCAACTGTTTTGATAGCAGTTGTTTTTAGTGACCTTATTTATATCGTATCTGGACTTCTTATTGAAACAGGAGAGGCTCAAGGAGATTCCTGCAACTACTCCTACGAACTCTGGCCTTCAATTTTACTCAGAGGCTCGTCAAAATTTGAATGAGCTTCCGGGATTGGAATCTGATAAACCGTTTGCGGATGGTAGCTCTCAGGTTTGGTCTTCTTTCCATTTTAATTCTCAATTTTTCTGTGTCTTCCTCTGGCTCTTGATGACCTTAAGTTTGTGAGCTGCTTATGACAGGGCTCACAGTTTTTCCATAGTTTCCGGTCAGCTGATCGGGCAGGCTTCGAGGATACGTGGAATGAGATACAGCATCTTCATGGGCCTCCGGCTCAAGGTAGAGTCGGTCAGTTCCCAATTTCTGAACAGGACATCTTCAACGATAAAGTAGATTATGTTCCGCGACTATTGGATGGTAATTCCAGTTCTTTAATCTCTTCCTTGGAAGCGTGGCGCAGGGCAAAGTCCTAAAATATTCTCATGAAATATGAAGTATCGCCCAGTGTCTAGAGGACATGGGTCCATTCTTTACAGATCGCTTCAGTTGAGCTCTACTTTTATCACTAAAGCCATCCATGTTTAGTATTCATTATTCTAGTAATCAAAATTCCTCAACTTTAGTGCTTCAATGGTGGATATAATGGCAACATGCCACCATCTACCATGCGAATGTACCTGGAAAAAAGAAGAAGAAGAAGAGAATATTGGTACTTTTATGAAGTAGCATGTTTTGATTGGCCACAATCAATATGAGATAAAACTAATGGATTAGTTCTTTAAGGGTGTGTTCTCTTGTTTTATCTTTTTTTAGTTTGTTTGGGAAGAATTTCTAATGGAATGTGTAATGTTGGAGTTGTCAAATTGGAGCTTTACTTAAATTAGAGCCTCCAAACACCCCCCCGGGGGGCCAATCTCGGCCGACGGTGATGTAACCTTTTGCTGTTGAGTCTTTGAGATGCCTATCCTAAATACTGAAATTCCTCTTGTCTCAATCAATGTCAGGGACACCACAGAGGGTTTTATCCAGCTTTTTGCACTCCTTTCTTGACAGTGGCCGTGGTGGAATCCCTTTTCATCCTTCTCCTCTTCCATTATTGGGTTTGTCTGAAGGTGATAAACAATGCATACGTGACCGTAGCAGTATAATGGCCAGGCATCTTTTTGCAGATAAAAGTGAAGAATTCATTAATGCCCAAGTAAGGAAGTTCAAAATCATGCATGCCTTCATCTTCTTCTCCTTGACTTCTCTTTTACTAACCTGATTATAGTATGCATCCCTATGTAGTTCTCCTTCAAGTATTGAACTGTTTTCATGAGTTAAAAGGGAGGTAGTTAAAGGTTGGAGTTCAGTGTTTTCAGAGTGAGCTTCCTTGAGCACTAAGGCAAGGTGCTCAAAAAGCTTATTGAAACAAACTGCTGCAGCCTTTATCGGGCTTTTTCTTGGGATCTTTTCTGTTCTAGTTGAATCACGCATTGGGGAATCACATCATGTTTATCATTTTATTTGTCAGTAGTCAAGTTGCAGTTTTTTGTTATGTTATTTTTTTGTTACTTACCCATTCCTTACTTGGCAAGTGCTTTCTATATAATCTACAACCTGAAGGAACCTTTTTGGTAAGGGCAACTTTTGCCTTTGGCTACCTTGTTCAAGCATCAATTGTGGTTGAGCTAATGTTTAGTAAGAATGGGAGTGAACATTCATCAGAATTAAGTAATGAAGTAGTAGATCATTATTGGAATTGCTTCTCTTTGATGGAAACCAACTGCTTATGCATATTTAATTTGTAGAGTGGCCACTTCCTCTGGGGCTATTTATTTGGCATCTTTTGTAAGATTTGGCTGTATCTAGTGAATCTGGACCAGTTTGATGTAGCTTAGAGATATTGCAAAGAAGGAGGAAATATCACGCTACCTTTACCCTGCTGTCCTCCTCTCCTTCAAAGAAAAAAGTAATTATTTGTTTGGTGAATTTTTCCATATATTGAGCTGACCTGACCTCTGGTATTACCAAGTTGAGTAACAATTTGTATCACTTTATGGTTTGTATCCTTGATGAAATTTTTGCTTAGAATAAGGGAAACTCTTCCTTTGGAGTATGCGAACTTTCCATATGTAAAGCATGTCATGTTGTCCAAGGCACTTATCTCCACGGGCACTCGTTTATTATTTTTCTACATTTGTTACGCTGTTGTACTGAAATAAAATGTGATCATCATCCTTTCTCTTAAATTTAATTGCTCGAATTTTGTTTACTCATCAAGACTATTTACTTTTCAGTTAAATGCACTCCTATGCTCGTTGGATATTGAAACTAACACTCATGATAAGGGACATGGGCCTGGAAGATTTCGGGAACTTGAGGACTATTGGAATGAGTCCCAAGGTAACTTGCAACCTGCTGCTCATGTGGCAGATGGATGGATTAATGAATTTCATCAACAGAGGGAAATTCATGCTAATCCTGATGCTTGGGCTCGTTCTTTCGAGCAACAACATGGCGTGAATGGCTGGGTCTCCGAATTTGAGCAAGTGAGAAACTCTTACGATTCTGTTCTTATGTGCTTTATTTAACGATACTAGTGTGCTGAACTTTCTGATACCATTCTATATTTGCATTGCTACACTGTTTAAATTGTGAATTTAAACTAGTTTGAGATATAAGAAGCCATTGGTGGACCTTTACCTAACAGTTCAAACTTCTTGGTTAATGATTCCCAAATATGGTGCATTTTGTTTGATTAATTGTTCAGGAATTCAAATTTAGAATGAGTGTTTTTATCAGGTTTTGGTTTTGATTTCTGTAATTGAGAAATTGAGAATCATTGATCTGAAGATTGCATCAATACCTACGTAAACCTTCTGCCATCATGCATATGCGATAATTGAGAATGTTCAGGTCTTCATCAGATCTTTTTGGCTCTCAATGATTTTTTTTGTTCTTCTAGCATAGCCATGTCATCACCCCAAATCTTGATAACCACTTCAACACAGATTTCAATTCTTCAAGAAGTCTATGTGCAAGGATTCTGTTTTCAGATTCTTTGCGGTGTTTGGCTCTAGGATTATATTTTGGATATGGAGAAGCAATGGGCAGTGTTGTGCTTGTTCAACTGACTTTTCTATTTTCCTTTTGTTTTCCTGGAGGTTATTTATCCTTCTTATTTGTACTCATCTAGTGATGCTTCTGCTTTCTAAAATGTTTACCAGCTAAGATGATATGCTGCCGCCCTGAGCCTCTAGCCTAATCACACACACACACACACACACACTAACACACTATGATGATTCCACTTATTGGGGGAAATCAAGTCTACTTTTCGGTACTTGAACCTAAACCAAAGAGAAGTGTTCAAAACCATAGAGATCAATAAATACTCAATCTAATTCAAAGTAGGGTATACAACACAGTTTTGCTCATCAAATTTTTGCAAATGATTCTACAGCTAGTGTTATTTTTCTTATTGTCTGCACTCGTTTTGAATGTTGCATATTGGAAACATAATTCATTTTGGCTCTAATGAATTCATCTGGACTTTGATAACGTATGATGCATGTTAACTAGAAGCTGTCCCTTGCAATGCAGAGTAACAAATTACTATTTGCACAGAAATTTAACAATAACCATCTTTTTTAATTTTATGCATGTATTGTATATATTTATCTGTTTAATATTTTTCTTGTCTTGGCGTTTATCTAATTATTGGAACATCCTAAAAGGGTAGATTTTGAATGCATGAAGTATACTAATAAATATTCCTGATATGGGGCATCTTCAATAATATACAATGTGCTTTTAAGTATGGGAGAATTACAACAAGTCCCAAGGAAGGGAAATAATTATTAAAAAGTCCCAATAACAACCTAAGCAGTTTGTAATGACAAGTTTTAGAGTAGAGCATGACAACCTCTGTGACTTATCTTGTAATTATTTTCTTTCCTTGGGACCTTATTGTAATTTTCCCTTCAAGTATTGTTACATTGTACATACTCTCTTCTGCTTCTCCCTTTTTTCCTGCTATTGTTGATATTAATTTCCAAAGCTTTATATGTGATTATGTTCAGTTAATTTTTCTAATTAATTTTCTTACTATTTGTTCTGCAGTCTCAATTGTCGTCTGCAGGTCAGATGGGAGGTGCAAATTTTCCAAACTTAGCGGCAATGGAACAGACTCGTTTACTTGCAAGTACACTGGCACAAAATAATGACCCTAAATTTCAGGTTTACTTGCTTCTCATGACTTGAATATTTTAGTGTTTCATGGGCATGTAAATCATGTTAATATAAACATTCAGACATCCATTGGCCCTAAATTTATGTCAAATTGGGGAGGTTTATCTTAAAATAAATGCTGTAGGCAGCATTGTCTTCTTTGTTATCGCTGTTGAAGGTACTTTCTATTTTGATCATCATTGGCCGTGTCACCCTGCCATTGATCATTGCCAAGCTCCTGCAATTTAATTAGTCTAAACAGCATTTGATATCTTGTGTCTAAGACTGGGAAAGTAGTGATCAACTCGTGACAAAAGAATTATTCATTAGAAAGTGTAATATAGGAATAAGAAACATAATAAAGCACAATTATTTGATATACTTACCATTTGTAGCTAAGTAATTATTTTGAGTAATTCACTCTCATATATTATTTCATATGATAGGCTACAATATATAGAGTCCGGATGGGTGAGGGAATCCGGTTACAATCAATCAAAATTGAATTACAATTAATTAGAGATATAGTAGCACATAATTAGGGATTGATCTTGTAGTTAAAATCATGGGTAGAGATCTGAGAATATCATGGGCTTTCTAACACTCCCCCTCAAGCTGGAGAGTAGATGTCAACCATTCCCAGCTTGCTTCGAAGCCCTTCAAACTTGACTCTGGCCAAAGGTTTGGTCATGATGTCAGCAATCTGATTAGATGAGCGCACATAGTTCAAGTTGATGATACCCCCTTCTACTTTCTCTTTGATAAAGTGCCGATCAATGTCGACATGTTTTGTTCGGTCATGATACACCGGATTCTTTGTCATTTCAATACTGGCTTGGTTGTCACACCAAAGTTTCATTGGACCTTCATAGGGAATTCTTAGTTCATTCAGGAGTCTGATCACCCACATTCCTTCACATACCCCCAGTGCTACAGCTCTCAGCTCAGCTTCAGCACTGCTCCTTGAGACCACGGTCTGTTTCTTGCTCCGCCAAGTGACAAGGTTTCCCTAAACATAAGTGCAATAACCTGTGACAGATCTCCTGTTATCCACAGCTCTCCCATGATCTGCATCAGTGTAGACCTCTATGTGTCTTGTATTTCCCCTTTTAAAGAATATTCCTCTTCCAGGATTGAGTTTGAGGTAGGTCAGGATTCTATACACTGCTTCCATGTGTTCTTCCTGAGGTTGGTGCATAAATTGGCTTACCACGCCGATTGCATAGCTGATGTCAGGTCGTGTATGGGTCAAGTAGATCAGTTTTCCCACAAGTCTTCTGTACCTTTCTGCGTCAACTGGTATTCCTTCTGGTTTAACCTCTAGATTGCATGACTCTTCCATAGGTGTTTCACTCGGTTTACCCCCAAGTATCCCTGTTTCGTGGAGTAAATCAAGTGTGTATTTCCGTTGGGACACACTTATACCCTTTTTAGATCTAGCAACCTCCATTCCAAGAAAGTACCTCATTTGTCCTAGGTCCTTCACTTGGAATTCCCTTGCCAAGGCTCTCTTGAGTTGAGCGATAGAAGCTTCATCATCACCAGTTATGACTATATCATCCACATACACAATTAAGATCGTTACCTTTCCAGCACTGTGTTTGACGAAAAGGGTATGGTCCGCTTGACCTTGGTTGTAACCAAATCTTTTAATTGCTTTGGCAAACCTATCGAACCATGCTCGTGGAGACTGTTTCAGGCCATATAATGACTTCTTCAGTTTGCAAACCGAATTGGGTGGAGCTATTACTCCATTTGGGACTTCCATGTATACTTCCTCCTCTAAGTCTCCATTTAGGAAAGCATTCTTTACATCCAGTTGATGCAGGGACTAGTCAAGGTTGGCGGCTAGGGATAGGAGTACCTGGATGGTATTGAACTTTGCCACTGGTGCAAACGTTTCTTGATAATCAATCCCATAAGTTTGTGTGTACCCTTTTGCAACTAATCTCCCTTTGTACTTGTTGATGCTTTTGTCAGGATTGAACTTAGGGGTGAAGATCCATCTGCAACCCACTGCTTTCTTCCCCTTAGGGAGTGTGGTAATATCCCATGTGTTATTCTCCTCCAAGGCTTTCAACTCTTTGTATGCTGCATATTTCCAATTAGGATCTTTCATGGCCTGTTGAAATGTCTCTGGAACTTTTACCTGTGAGCTATTCACCACAAAGGTTTGCATTCTAGTAGACAAATTGCCGTAAGAGACAAATCTTTGAATAGGATGCTGAGTACATGACCTTACCCCCTTTCTAAGTGCAATAGGCCATCCTAGCTCTTCAGGATCCAACTCCGGATTGGAATCATGTTGCTGCCTTGGAATGGAAGGAACTCTACTACTCCTGTCTTGTTCTCCTGGTTGAGACCCTGAGTGCTCTGTCACCCCTGCATCAATCTCAGCATTCGTTTCCATTGTGTGAGGATTGTTTGTGGGGCTTTTGGGCTGTTCTGGTCGAGGTGTAGGTTTTGGGTTTTCTGGTTCAGGTGTTTCTTCTTGTGGTATGGAGGGTTCAGGAGGGTTAAGATGTGAGTTGGTTTTAGGTTCAGGTGTAATTAGCCATTCTATTCTATCACTCTCCCCCTGAATGGGTAATTTGGGATAGTATGCATCATCCTCATAAAAGACGGTGTCTTTGGAGATTATGAGTTTTCTAGTAGAGGGACAATAACACCTATAACCTTTTTGGGTGGAGAAATACTCGAGGAAAATGCATTTTTCTGCTCTAGCACCCAGTTTGCCCCCATCATGTTTATGGACAAAGACAACACACTCAAAGACCTTTTGAGGGATGGTATTGATGATAGGTGAGGTTGGGTAGGTCTCAAGAAGTTTTTGGATAGGGGTACTGAAATTGAGAATTTTGGAGGCCATTCGATTGATAAGGTAGGCTGCGGTTAGCATAGCGTCTCCCCAAAACAGGCTGGGAACATTTCTTTCCATCATAATGGCTCGGGTTACTTCTAAAAGATGCCTATTCTTTCGCTCGGCAATTCCATTTTGTTGAGGAGTATAAACACATGAGGTTTGGTGGTGGATTCCCTGTTGTTCAAGAAATTCCCTAAAGGCTCCACTCATATACTCTTTAGCATTGTCACTTCGCAGAACTTTGATGGGAGTTTGAAATTGGGTTCTCACAAAGGAGTGAAAGTTTTTGAAGATTTGTAGGGCTTCGGATTTCTCTTTCATAAGGTACACCCATGTAACCCGGGTATGATCATCAATGAATGTAATAAACCATGCTGTGCTTGTTCGGGTTTTAGTTTTGGCTGGTTCCCAAATGTCGGTATAGATCATCGTAAACGGTGTAGTGGGTTTGTAAATATGTTTGGGATAAGACGCACGAGTTTGTTTGGCAATTTGACAAGTTTCACATTAGAAAGGTGAAGAATTTTTATTGAATAAAGTTGGAAACACATGCTTCATATAATCAAAGCTGGGGTGGCCTAATCTTTGATGCCACAACATTACATTTTTATTCTGAGAATTGGAGCTAACCATAGCTTTCCTTGCTTCTTTAGTCTTCATATCCTTTCCTTCAAAGTAGTAGAGTCCATCCCATTCTTTAGCAGTCAAAATCTTCCTCCCCAAGGTCGAATCCTGAAAAACACATTTAACATCATCAAAAATCATCCGACATACTTGTCCTTTAGTCAATTTGCTCACAGATATAAGATTGCAAGTGAGAGCAGGAACAAACAAAACATTATGAATTTCCAGATCATCAGAAAGAGCCACAGTGCCAACACCCTCAACTCTAGTATATAGGCCAGTTGCTACTTTTACTCTAAGGTTTTCATGGGAGTATTTGAGAGTTTTGAAGAGGGACTTGTTACCAGTCATGTGGTCTGTCGCACCGGAGTCAACAATCCATGTCTCATCACTAGTTACCATTGCATTAAGGGCAATAATAGAATTACCTGACTAGATCAAGTTTACGTTGGGAACTGATTTTGATTTGTTTTGCTTTTCAAGCATCTTACGAAGCATTTGAAGTTCTTCTCTGGTCAAATGGTCTCCATCATCACTTCTTTCCTCGGAGGAGGTGTGGTGGCTCTTTCCATCTTGTCGTTGTTTCTGTCTCCTTGGGGTTGGTTTTCCATGCAGTTTCCAGCATTCATCTCTGGTGTGGCCCTTCTTGTTACAGTGATTGCACCACTTGTTCCCTCTTCTTTCAGAGCTCTCTGATGTTTGGGAACTTCTTGTGGCTAATGTGGAGCCATTTATTGGAGTTTGGTTACCTTGAGTGAGGTGTCTCCGGCTTTCTTCGAACTTAACCATACTGAAGACTTCAAATAGGGATGGAAGGGGTTTTAGACCCATAATTCTGCCTCTCACTTCTTCAAAAACATCATTCAGGCCCAATAGGAAGTCATAAGTTCGACCTTTTTCAACTAGTTGTCTGTAATAATTAGCATCATCAATATTCTTCCACGGATGTACTTCAAAGAGGTCCAATTGCTGCCATATCTTTATCAGGGTGCTGTAGTATTGTGTTACAATCAAGTTTCCTTGCTTTAGATCCTTGAGTTGCCTCCTCAGATCTAACAAGGCAGCAGTGTTGTCTAATGTAGAGTAAGTGCGTCTAGCAGCATCCCAGATCTCCTTGGCTGTGCTTGCAAGGAGGTATCCCTCACTAATTTCGAGAGTCATTGAGTTGCATAGCCAAGACATCACCTGATTATTTTCAGCGAACCAGGTGTCAAAATTAGGATCATTATGTGCCGGTTGTTTTGCTTCTCCATTGATATACTTCTCCTTACGCTTCCCACGTAGATACATTAATACACTTTGAGACCATTGAAGATAGTTGCTGCCATTTAGTTTGTGAGCCACCACCATAGCTTAAGGTTCAGTGGCTGTTGTCAAGTCTGACACTGAAACAGATGTTCTAGAGGGGGCCATTGGTGAAGGAGAGTTACCTTGAGTATTTGAGGAGGTGCTGGACATAAGGGCCATTGGAATGGTACCTTTGGTGATTGGGGTATTGCGAACAGACCCAAAAAGAGGTGGAAAATCTGATGGGTTCATCTTCTGGGCCGAAGAAGATCCTACGATGGTGCTGGCGACGGCGCGTGAGCTTCACGCGCGGAGACTGTGACGGCGCGTGGGCTTCACGCGGCTCCGTTTGACGCCGGCTTCTGGGGATGCGCTGATCGGCGGTTTCCGGTGAGAATTGGAGGGGCGGTGTCGGTCACGTCCTGCTTCTGGCTTCAGATCTGAGGACACCTCACTCTCTCTCTCCTCGCTCTCTCTCTCTCTCCGTTTTCCGGCGGCGTTTTAGGACGGGATTTTGGGTTCAGACCGAACCCACTGCTCTGATACCATGAGTAATTATTTTGAGTAATTCACTTATATATTATTTCATATGATAGGCTACAATATATAGAGTCTGGATGGGAGAGGGAATCCGATTACAATCAATCAAAATTGAATTACAATTAATTAGAGATATAGTAGCACATAATCAGGGATTGATCTTGTAGCTAAAATCATGGGTAGAGATCTGAGAATATCATGGGCTTTCTAACAGTAGCTCATGATAGAAAAGTCTCTGTAACTCATGATATAGAGATCTCTGTTTCCTCACGCTTATGCATGTTCTTCTTCCTCAATTTTCTTCTTCTTTTTTTTTTTTTTTGAAAACACTGCGGCACCTGGCTGTGTCCCATGACTTGTTAGAAACTTTTTGAGTTTGGCTGGATATTGATCCTGCTTGGTTGAATACAAGAAGCCCCCTGAATTGGTTTTTAGGTTATTGGTTGGGGTGAATTTATTAACTTTGGTGACTAGAACAGATTTTATGGAAGGTGCTTGTTCTTTGTTCGGTTGAAACAGGAATTGAGATGCATAAAAGTTGTACAGTATAGCTTTCTTAAAGAAACAGAGTGGGAAGAAAACACAGTATCTCTTGAATCTCCTTGCTTATACACTCAAAATATTCTTTTAAAAACCTTGTGCTGAAAGCATCACATAGATTATTTGTTTCATGTGCTTTTTATTTTTACTGTGTTTTATCCTTTTTCCTCTATCAAAAGGATATCCTATGGCCTTCTGAACTAGTATTGTATATTGCCTCCCGGTTTATGATGTTTCTTCTGTGATATTACCTCCCGGTTTATGATATTTCTTCTGTGATCCTGGTAGAAACGTGACTAGCATGCTTTTATGGCATGCAGAATTCAAAGTTTCTTCAGTTTGTGTCAAAGATGAGCCGCGGTGAACTAATTATCGATGAGAATCAAGTGAAAGAGACTGCATTACCTGCGTCTGGTGATTGGGCTGCGGAGTACCAACAACGTTTTGACAATCAACATACTTGGGCTGATGAATTTTTAAATAATAAGGCATGTATAAATACAACTATAGTGTAGCCATTTTGTTCGTTCTTTCTGGTAGTAGTTTAAATCTGTGGCATATATTACATTAAACATATTTTCTTAAACAATCCCCTTTTCTTTGGAACAACCACTATTCCTTTGCATAATGCGCTTAATTTTCAGAATTTTTTTTTTTTTGGGGGGTTATATTGGCCTTTACTAGAAGGAAGTCAATGAGGAAACTAAACGAAGTTATAGCATGGAGTTCTGTGGTAGACTATATTTCTAGATGGTTAATTGTTGATAGATGGGGATGGAATTTTGGCTGTCATTCTCAGTTTTGAGTAGGAGGCACAAAATGAGTTTTGGTGTTTTTATGAGTTTAGGGGTTGTCTGGCTTTCAATTTCTTTATGAAGAGATTGCTAACTCTTGTGCTCATCCTTAGTAGCAGGATGATTTTCTTTGCATTTCTATTGATGTATTAGATTAGTGTTGTGTTTTTTGTGGAGAATGCCGGATGACTTGAGTGATCTCTCATACACCAAATAACAAATGCTGTTTTTCAGACAGATTACAATAATCTTCTGCCTAGAGGCGGTTGTTCTCTTTTAGACTAGTTTTGATGTAATCCAAATGGGTCATATCCTCGGTTCTAATTTTATCACTTCCATTCTCAGGAAGGGCCTCTTTTGGATTATCGTGTTTAAGGTCTTCACTTGTTACTTAGTGTTGTGTTGGACGTTTTGAAAACCATTGTGCTTTTATTAAACTCTTGACAATCAATCATGCAAGTTCTTGGAAATTCATTTGATTACAATTATATGTTTTTGGTTATGAATTTTAAATGATAAAAAAAGTTTCAGTTCAAGCTATTTTAATTTACACTAATCCGAATATGAGGTAGTAAATTATTCCTAGTTATTGATGTAGTTTTGGCTGCTTATTGTGTTTTAGGTTTCAAATGTACCTGAACAGTGGGCAGATGAGTTTACAACAAACGAGAAGCACATATCAACTGATGATCAGTGGGTAAATGAATTCTCCAAGTTGCACGTTAATGATTGGGCAGAAGAATTTGGAGCGCAGGTTGCTAAAGGAGTGTTTGGAGAGAATTCTGCTGATGAATGGGCACAGGCATATGATGAGTAAGTTAAAATTAATTGCCAATATTTTCCCCCTTAAACGAGTGACTCAAGTATAAGTCGTTCTCTCTTCTTCCCAGAGATGCCTAAATTACGTGGCCCTGTACTCTGTTCTGAAAATGTACATAAACTTTTCCTACAAAAGTACTCTCAAGAATAATTTGATTTATTTTATCATAACTTGTCAAAAACTGCATATCTTAAAATTCTAGTTCAATGTTACTTGTTTATCATGGAGATCTCGGCCTGAAATTGATCACAATTTGTTTTGGGGATCATTTGAAGGTACATAAATGAGCAGGTTGCTGTTAGGCAACGGCCAGATAATTCAAGGGGCGTCTATGTCTTTTCAGATTTGAATCCTTATGTTGGCCACCCCAGTCCATTTAAAGAAGGACAAGATCTATTCAGGAAAGGACTTTTAAGTGAAGCAGTGCTTGCTTTGGAAGCTGAAGTCTTGAAAAACTCTGAGAATGTACAAGCATGGAGATTGCTTGGTGTTGCTCATGCTGAAAATGATGATGATCAACAGGTTCTACCCTCATTGATGATAAGCCATGAAATTTATGTTTATATTGTGAACTTTATACCCTCAACAGGTTAATCGTTTTTTAATTTTGCCATGTTACATTAATCTGTCACTGTGCTTTAGACATTAGAGAATTCACTTTAAACGGTAACTTACTGTTAAAGTCTCCTCAGGCTATTGCGGCAATGATGCGTGCACAGGAAGCTGATCCAACAAATCTCGAAGTTCTTCTTGCTCTTGGTGTTAGTCATACAAATGGTCAGTGACTGCATGTTTCCTGTTCCCGGATAAATAATGAAACATTGAGCAGAAAAGTTAACAAAGGCTCAAAGCTCGTTAATCAACCATGCTTTTAGAGTAGACCACTACGTATTTCTAGGTTTCTAAACATTGTTTCTTACAGTGGCTTAAGGTTGAAAGTACAAGGATATTAAATGTTTTTTAATTTCATTTTTTTTTTGCTTTTACCTATTCAGGACAATTCCTTATTTTGCAATTCATTAATGTTTCTGTTAATTCGTAGTTGAAAGTATAGATGAGAACAGCTTGTAGACTTTTATATTATGATTCTTAGGTCAAAAATTTTAAATTTATTCAACCACACTTGCAGAGCTGGAGCAAGCTGAAGCTTTAAAATTTCTATATGGGTGGCTATGTAACCACCCAAAGTATAGAACACTTGCACCACCAGAGCATCCAGATTCTTTGTTTTATAATGATGTGAGTGGAATCTATTTCTTTCTGATGTTGTCCATTATTATTATATCTATTTATTTAGTTTTGCAATTTGAGAAATCGTCATACAGAACACACAATAGTAAGATGTAAGCCTATTGTGACAGTATGGCAGAAATGTGCTGCCTATGTAGTTGCATCATCAGATCTAAGCTCATTGGACTAAAACTTGGCTAACTGCCATATTAGCATTTTAACAACTTCGCAAAGCATGACATTTGTTTAGTCCGAATTCCATCTTTGTAGTTAGAATTTTGCAACTAGAATTAGATTTTCTGTCGTACTTATTTCTTCTCCATTTAGTTTCACTTAAATGGCATGTTAGTTATATCTCAAGCTAAGAAACCTCGATAAACTAAAAATATTTGTAACAAAAGCCTTCCCTTATCAAGATTTTTCTTATGCATTCTTTCTATTCTTGTTATACTTTTCATGGTCCCAGGAAGATAATATGGGTAAGGGAAGAGTTTTGAAATGTAGTTGAGCTATAACTTATGTGAGTCCTCTTATTTATAGGGTAGATAGCAGGCAAGGTGTAAAGGGTTCATAACTGCAAAATAATATCTCGTAAATTTATAATGTTATCTCTCAAAACTGCAAAATAATAGATTTATTACCTACAAATCATAGCCCACTAATCAAAGAATAAATCAACCTAAATTTTAGGTGATCTATTTACTCTCTAGGGCATCCCTGGCATCCCTCAAGATTAGAGCGTAGAAGTCGTGCACCAAGCTTGTTACAAATATGAAAAGTCCATGGTCTACTTAAAGCATTAGTGAGAATATCATTTAGTTCATTGAAATTGATGTAGCTAGTGATGTTTATCCTAGACTAGATTGCATCATTTCTCTGATGAAATGACAACAACAAATTTCTCTATGTTTAGTCCTCTCATGAAAGATTAGATTGGAAGCTGTAGCGGAGCTTGATTCTACATATTAATGCCCTTTTGTTTAGATCGACAAATTGAAATTATTGAAGTAATTGTTTCATCACTCAAGTTCCCACGTTGCCAATATCATCGCACGATATTCAGCTCCATACAATATAGCTATTACGTCTTTTTCCCTTTTGTGGTTTTTTCCCCCCCAAGATGCTATGTATCCTTCAAAGAAGATTCAGTAACTCTCAGGGGACAAACCTTTTTCTAGATGCCTTAAAGTCATATTTGAGAATATATTTCATTCCATCCTAGCTATTGGGGTATGGTGACTGTAAGAATTGACTTATCTACTCTTACAACAAAGGACATATCTAATTGAGTGGTTGTAATATAGATTAATCATTCATCTATATCTATCTAGTTGCACTGACGAGAGTAATACTAGTTTGCTCAAAAAGAAAAAAGAGTAATAGTAGGAAGTGAAAAGGAGGAATATCAAACATGAGAAGTGTCATAGGTGTAACCAAACTTGTAGCACTAGGTATAGTGAAGACTTTTTTCTGATAACATTCTCCGTGGTTCTGTCACCATGGTCCCCACTGGTGTTTGATCGCTGTATTGTGAGGCAAAAATGGAGACTCCTGATGGTACCATATCATTTTATAGATTGGTCAGCTGTTGAAATCTTAGGAGAAAATTATGTAGGGAGATGCTTGGTCAACTGTGGCAGGGTGAGATGCTGGTGGGATGATGTTTTGAGCTGCAATCAATGGTCAATGACTAGTTGGGATCGCCTAGGATGGTTAGTGAGGCATGTTTGACAATAAGAAATGAGACATTGCAGTTGAAATGATACTCAATCACTAGAGAGGGAGGCCAACAAAAAATACTGAGGCTCTAATAGTTTAGAGAATATGGAACAAGGAAAGAGTTTGAAATGTAGAAAGCTTTGGCGCATGAGACTTCTTATTGATGTGAAAAACACAAGATGAAGCATCAAAAGCTCATAACTACAATATAGCATCTCATCACTATAATGTCTCTCATAAGTCCTGATTATAGAAAGATATCTCTATTAATTATACAACAGTATAGGAGAGATTTAAACTGTAGTGGCTGCATTGCTTACAAGGCCAATGCTTTTGCTCAATTCTTTTGGGGAGTTCTGGACCCTCCTCGATGTTTTGCCGCATCTTTACCAGTCCTCCGGTCCTCCAGTGTATGTTCAGCCACTATTCCAACTATCATTGATTATTCTCTATCCACTTTTCTGGTAGAGCTTCAATAGCTGTTTTGGTGATTCTCCAGCTGCTTTGGTTTATTCTTAGACTCAGTCTGTTTCCTTTGGCTGTGCGTCATTCTAGTTGCTCTTTTCTCTGGCTGAAAACAATCTATAATGAAGTGAATAAAAAATTAATCATCATGTAGCGCTTAGTTGACTTCTTTCGTTTCCAGCTTGTGTTTTGTTGGTTAGAATTGGGGAAGATTGATTTTCTTTTCTTGAGCAGGTTGCCAGATTATTCAATGAAGCTGCTGTAATTGCACCTGATGATGCTGATATTCACATAGTTCTCGGGGTCTTATACAACTTAACTAGGGATTATGACAAAGCCATTCAATCATTCCAAAGAGCATTGAAACTTAAGCCACAGGATTACTCTCTCTGGAACAAGCTTGGTGCAACTCAAGCAAACAGCGTTCAAAGTGCTGATGCTATAATGGCTTATCAACAGGTACTTTTTATAGAATTAATCCCCATATGGCTTCATTAACCTATGAATCGTTTTGAATGAGGTGATTTCAGTTTAAGGGTAAATTACACTTATTCTAAAACACTTACATATCAGTTTCTCTCTCCACTTGTGCACTGGATGATAAATACTGTGTCTGCCCTTTCTTTACCAACTCACTCTGAACATCTTTTTGGTTCGTATTTCCCTTTTTCTTCACATAATTATCACTACTAAGTCCATTAGAAAACTATTAAACAAGAGACTATGCAGTTTTCAAATTAACTTTTGGTTCTAGTAGTATAAAGGAAAAAAAGAAGTCAAATTCCTTATTTTTCTTAGTTTTCAGTTTGAGTTATTTTGGTTTTTCTAAGCAAATATATATCAGTGCTTATCCTTTACCTCTCTTTTCTTCATTGGTCAAATGTAAGGGGGTTTTGACTTTCCTGCTTCTAGGCTTATAAATAGATGTGGCCAGGTTTTGGGGATGCAGAATTAGAGCAGACAATGAGCATTCATTCCCTGCTTCTTAAGCTGTAGAAAGCAAAATACATTAGTTATCTATATAACAAAACGGGAAATGGAAGATTAACATCACCCAGAAGTCTAGAGAAATAAAATTTATGTATAGAAAGTTAAATGAAAACTTGTGGACGTGAATAATAAAATTGACAAAAACAAATTCATTTAAATCACTTCACCCAAAATTTCATTCATGAAATTCAAAATCAAAAACTACATACTATCTGATATTTTTTTTTGCCTGAACACGCTATCTGATTTTCTAATAGTAGACATTTTCTAGGGTCGTCTTTAAATTAGTGAGTGGTGACTTTTGACATATAGACAAATAAGACTGGTCTAATAGCCGTTTTGCTTTGGTTTTTTTTATTTTTAAAAAAAGTCTTTTTTCTTTTTCTTGTGTATTATTAGGTGAACATGATTTTAGTAAGCCAAATGTTTTCATTAACTTGAGTTAACTTCACTAGAATATCCCATTAACGTTAAATAACTATATCATTTAGAATTCGTTGTGGTGGAGCATAGCCGTTAATCATACCCAACTTGTTACAAAGATAGTCAATCTGAGCCCCATTCAAAGCCTTAGTGAGTAGATCACCCAATTGATCACCAGATCTCACATAGCCTGTAGAGATGAAGTTTTCTTGATCTTATCTCGAATGAAGTGGTAATCAATCTCAATGTGTTTTGTGCGTTCATAAAACACAAAGTTGGAAGCTATATGTAGAGATGCTTTATTATCACACCATAACTTTGCCGGCAATGAAGTTTTGAGACCAACTTTCTTCAACAATTGATATATCCATGTTATCTCACACATAGATTGTGTCATTGCTCTGTATTCTGCTTCAACACTAGATTGGTATACCACATTTTGCTTCTTGCTTCTCCAGGACACCAAATTTTCACCTATAAAGACACAATATCCTATAGTGGATCGTCTAGTAGCTTTTAGATCCACCATGATCCGCATCACAAAAGCATTCAATATCTATTTGACCATGATTCGTGTATAATATACCACGACCCGGGGATCCCTTCAAGTAATGTAAAACATGCTCTAAAGCTTCCAATTGATCAACAGTTGGTGATGCCGTGAAGTGGTTGAGCACACTAACTAAGCAAGTTATATCTGGACGAGTCACCATGAGATAGTTCAACTTTCCAATTAGTCTCCAGTACCTTTCAGGGTTTTCAAATGGTCTGCTCTTATCAGCATCAAGTGGATTTTCAGATGGTATGCTTCCCTCTGCATCTAGTAGTGGATTAGGAACCATAGGAAAACTACTTGGTGTAGCTCCTAGTTTTCCAGTTTCTTTTAGCAAATCAAGGACATATTTTCTGTGTCAATAAAATGCCTTTCTTACTCTTCATAACTTCAATACCTAGGAAGTACTTCAACAAACCCAAGTCTTTTGTTTGGAAATGAGAGTGAAGAAAGGACTTCAATGATGAAATCCCTGAGACGTTGCTACCTCTAATCACAATGTCGTCAACATACACAACTAAGAGAATCATACCAGCATCTGTTCTTTGACAAAACACAGAGTGGTCCCATTTGCTTTGACTCATGCCGAATGTCTAGAGTGCAGTACTGAATTGTCAGACCATGCGCGGGGACTCTGTTTTAAGCCATATAGGGATTTTCTTAGGCGACATACTTTCCTATGCTCCCTCTAAGCAACAAAGCCAGATGGTTACTCCATGTAGACTTCTTCAATTAGATCACTATGCAGGAAAGCCTTTTTGATATCCAATTGGTGGAGTGCCCAACTATAAGTAGTCGCCATAGAAATGAAGAGGTAAACAGAAGACAACTTGGCCACAGGTGAGAAGGTTTCAGAGTAATCAACTCCATAAGTCTGGGCGTACCCTTTAGCAACAAGACGAGCTTTAAGGTTGTCAATAGTACCATCGGTTTTTGTTTTAACAGTGAACACCCATTTACACCCAATGGCGTTCTTTTCCATAGGTAGATCCACCAACGTCCAAGTACCAGATTGTTCTAGGGCTATCATTTCCCCTTGCATTGCATCACGCCAACCTTGATGAGCTAAGGTTTCATGGAGTGTTCTCGGAATAGTGATAGAATCTAAGCAGGTAACAAAGGCACTAGAAGCAGGAGACAAATGAGTATAAAAAACAAAGGACGAAATAGAATGGGTGTAAGTACGTGTACCTTTCCGTAAGGCAATGGACAAGTCAAGTGAAGGGTCAGGCACTGGAGTAGGATTTGGCTTAGACTCGGGGATATTCTCAGGAGGTGACTCAAGAGTGCTCACAACAAGATCTGTCGATGAAGTGGAAGATGGAGGGCCTAGATCTGAGTTGGCAACATTAAGCTCCTTGGGGTGCCTAGTATAAACCTGGGTGGGAGGTGGTTGAACTGGGGCTTGAGCTAGTGGCGGAGGTGCTTAAGTCGGTGACAAAAGGACAGGATAGACAAAAAGATTATCCTCCTCTTCAAGAGGAGAAGGAGAGGAAGTCGAAAAGTACAGAGTAGACTCATGAAATGTGACATCTGCAGACACCAAATAAAGAAAAACATCAATATCCCTTTTAAAGTCTAGAGTACCCAACAAAGACACACTTGAGAGATTTGGAAACTGTAGGTCGCACATCTTGGACAAAACAGACACATTCAAAAATCTTCGGATTAATTGGAAACAAGGGTTTCGAAGGAAAGAGTCGTATAAGGAATGTGACCATCAAGAACAGAGGAAGGCATGCGATTAATAAGAAAGCAAGCAGTAGAGATGGCATCAGTCCAAAAAGGTTAGGAACCTTCATTTGAAACATAAGTGCCCGTGCTACTTCAAGTAAGTGTCAATTTTTACGTTCAGCAACATTTTGAGTTGGAGTATCTACGCATGATGATTGATGGAGGATACCATTCTAAAGCATATAGGATTGAAATGAAGTAGAAAAATATTCTTTGGCATTGTCACTTCGTAAAGTGCATAAAGAGACTCCAAATTGATTTTTAACTTCAGCACAAAAGGTACAAAAGTGAGAAAACAATTCTGAATGATTTTTCATTAAATATAACCAAGTGGTACGGGAATAATCATCCACAAAAGTAACAAGGTACCGGAAACCAACTGTGGACTCAATTTGACATGGACCCCAAACATCAGAGTGAATTAACTCAAAAGGAGACGCAGCTCGTTTATTAACACGAGACATTAGAGGGAGGCAGTGATGTTTCGCAAACTGACACGACTTGCAAATTGAGGATAAATCTTTTCAATGGAAGACAAAGACAAATGATCCAAACAATAATGTACTTCAAAGGGATTTAAACCACTGGAACAAGCCACTGAGCAAGGCAGCGTATCTTTAAGAAAATAATGGCCACCAGATTCATAGTCTCTACCAATAATCTGCTTCATCGTAAGATCTTGAATCAAGCAATGATCAGAAAAGAGTGAGACAACAATTTAAACGGCAAGTGAGTTTACTAGAAGAAGATTATACGCAAGGTCAGGAATATTTAGCATGGAAGATAAGTGAATAGAAGGAGTGGGTTCAACAGTTGCCAGAGCCAAGGACATGAGAGTATGAGTTATTAGCGATTGTGATGCTAGATGCGTTGGCGTATGAGTTATAAGTGGAGAAGAGATGACGGTTACCTATCATATGATCAATGGCTCCTGAATCTATGATCCATTTATCATTATTACCTGTAGCAGCAAGAGCACTCATAGTTGATGAGGCAAATTTTAGTGATTCTTGATACTTGGAGAACTAGGCATACTCAGCAACTGAAACTAGAACCTGGTCATCAGTTGATGATGATGCCACCAATGCGGAATTATTCCTTGACTACTTGTTTTGTAGCTTGCAACAAGTACATTTTGTATGGCCCAGCTCCTTGCAGTAATAACACACTATTACACTAGACACCTTGTTAGCTTCCCCGTGCTTAGAAACACCACGGTTAAATGACCCACAACTATCAGTTTGACCTCGACTGATAAGAGCGCTTGCAGGAATACTAGTAGGTAGTGATGAGAGGTTTTCAATCCTCATAACACGGGAGAAGACATCCTGAAGACTAGAGATCTCGAATCCAGATGAGATCTAGGAGTGAACAGTCTCATATTCTGGTGGAAGACCAATAAGAAAGCTCATGACAGCCATTTGTTCTCGTTGAACTTGCTGAACCTTCAAAGCAGTGATGAGGGGCATTAACACATTAACTCCTCATAAGTTTGTTTGAAATCCATAAAGTAAGATTTGAGAGGTTGGTCCTTCTTTTTAGCACGATAAAAAGCTTTGGCAAACTTCATAAGCAGGAGAGATATTTCCTTTCCCCGAGTACAAGAATTCTAAATAATCCTTAAGTTCTTTCACAAATTCACAGTGATTCACAGAGGGAATGATCTCACTATCAAAGAGTTGCGAATTTGTAAGAATAGCCGTTGCATCATCTCTTAACCATGCTTGGCGAGTATCCGTAGTTGGAGGATCTTTTGTCAGATGTTCTTCCTTCTCAATACTTCGTAAATAGATACAGATAGTTTTCTCCAATCCAAAATGTTTGTCCAATTCAACTTGTGATCAGTAATCTTGCTAACAACTGAAACAGTCTCAACTATAGACTTACTTTCAGCCATGACTAAACAAAATGCACTAAACAAAAATGAACAAAAGATTGTGCAAACAAAAGTGTCAAACAGAATTGGAATAATACCAAAGACTAGATGGAGAAATCAAGTTGACGTTGGAGAAGGAGATTGCTGGCAAAAACTTTGTTCCACGCGCTTATACGAGCGACAAAGCGTGAAGGAGCGTTGCTGCTTAGGGGGGCGCATGAGCCTCACGCACTCGTCGGACGGCCACGAAACTTCAGGGTAACGTCGATCAGCGCCCTCTGTCCCTCCTGAGCAAGCGCATGTATCAAGAATCGTCACAAGGCAGAACCCTAACTCTCTCTCACGCACTATATCGCACTATACAGGGCAGACACTCTACTACTTCTCACGTTCTCTCAGCTCTGATACCATGTGGAGAATGTATGAATATAGAATGAATGTTTTCTATATCTTTCAGAGAATGGTACAATGACACACACACACACACACACACACAAAGGTAAAGTCTATATTAACTATGTTTAATAAGTATAATATCTTTACAGATCCCATTAAACTCGAATCCTAGACTAGCATGTGACAAAAATTGGTGCTAACAAGAAAAATTCCAGAAAAGTCTGAGGGGGGTTAACACGCTTATCATAGCTTTCTATCTTTTAATCCAGATGCGAACAAAAAAATTGACAAAGTCTTTAACTTTTGAATATCCTTGACACCTAAAAAGCCTTTTTATAGGGTGAAATACTTCGCTGGATGGGAGGATAGATGATAATGTTTTCAATTAAGGGCTCCTGACTACATTACCTCTTCATATGTAACTTTGTCATGATTAGGATTGGTGGAATCATTAGTGGTTGGGGAATGCATGCGTGTTATGGGTAGTCCTTGCAGCCATGCTTAGTATCAGCTGGGCCTTTGTGTGCAGAGATTTGCGTGACTTCTTTTTTTCTTTGTTGGCTTATTCTCATTGAAGGATTGGAAAGAATATCTTGAAGGATACTCTTGGTTGAATGAACTTGTGGGGAATCAATTAAGTTGGCATTAGGAGTGAGTAGGAGTTTGGGTTATAGTTAGGCCATGGTTTTGGTGTTACTAGCATTCTTATGGGCAGCCTTATGAGGAGCAGGGTATAGTAAGGCCTTCAGTAAGTTGCTTGAATTCTTAAATTGGTTTCCTCAAGTGGCAAGTGCTGTGGGCTTGTTGCTTTTGTCTTATAAGATAGAGGACACTATGAGGATTATCTTAGAAAGATATAAGGTTGATGGAGTAAAATTACATGAGGAGAGTTGTTTTCTCTGGGTATATTGAAGAAAGAGTTCAAGTGTTTAGTTTGAGGAAATTACAAGAGATCAAGACCTTCATGCCTTATTTAGGGGGTTCCACTGTTCTTATAGACAGCCTTGTGGGGAGAGCTTGTTACTGTTAGAACTTCTGTCAGTGGGTTCGATTCTTGAATGGTTTCTTCATGTGGCAAAATGCTGTTGGGTTATGCTGTCTTTTGATCTGGAGGACGTTATGAAGGTTACTCTCTATATAGAAGGTTTTATTAGGTAAATGTAAAAGTACGTAGTTAGTGCCATTCTCGTGATGGAGAAAAAAGGAGAAAGAGAGTCACAAATAAGAATCCAAGAAAATGATATGAGCACCGAGGGAAATGAAAAAATAAAATATATGGACACTAAGGATATTTTTCTGAAATATGATTGGATGTATTTTTTCATTTTTTTTTAATTATTAAAATTTTCATTAGAGCTCAATTCTGTCAGGATTTTAGTTCTCTTGGGGGTATATGCTAAAAGATTGTTATTTTCCTCTCTCCCATGCAATTACAGTAAAATCAAAGCAAGTTCCTTGAAATTTTGGGCTCTCAAGTATTGGCAAACACTATTTGCCCCCGTATATATTATATGGGTGATATCTAAAGAGTTGGTTGATTTGATTCCAGTTTTGTAGTTTCCTTTTTTCTGGTGATCCTGCTTTTTCTCTATCTTTTGTTTTTTTCTCAATTACAAATCCTACCTTTCTTTTCTCGCTTTTGATGGGATTTTGAGTTTTCATCTAACTAGTGGAATGAATTAAAATACATCGTTCCTTTGTCGTTAGTTATATGCTTGGTCCTCAAATTGATTT
>NW_021632309.1:0-42244 GCF_004799145.2 Neltuma alba | reverse complement strand
TATAAAAGCTCCAATACTTTCTCAATCTTAAGAATCACTTCATCCCAAAAAAATTATATGAAGATTTAGGATTGGTCAAATTACTAATAACAACAAAAGAAATGCATAGTGAACTAAACACTGGACGTTTACACTTGGCAAGGAAAGTAAATATTGGTTGTTTTCTGGTAACATACTTTTGGGCGGCTCATTGTTGATTGATTTTAGCTGTTTTTTAATTTTTCATTTCTGTGAGCCTATTATTAGGACATGCTTGGTCCAACCTTGTGCTTACTGCAACTGAGCTTGTAGGTTAGAATTCAAGGGCTGGAGATCTTCAAGCCCCATGCACGGAAGGACGTTCCTTCATCCATGTTAATTGCCAATGGGATTAAACAGCCGACTGACACAGTTGGGGGAGCTGGTCTTGAAGTTCGCTTGGTACTATGTGAGGACTATGTTGATGATGAAATGACTAACTGGAAAGTGGAAAACGTAAAATTCTCTGTTCAGCAACCGGTAATAGGATTGTGATATTTCACGTACATGGTCGCTGTCCTTTTTTTGGTTTTGCCCCCAATTGAGGTTTTGGGTGACGGAGAATTTGTTATGCAGATTGAGGTGACTGTAACCAAGGATGAGATTCAGCACCTAGCTTTTCTGTGCAAATCTGAAATTGACTCAATGGGCCGGATAACAGCTGGGATTCTACGGCTCCTTAAGTTGGAAGGTTCTGTTGGCCAGTCTGCAATGGATCAATTAAGCAACCTAGGTATGCTGTCAAATATTGACTACATAATTATATTTTAAGAGCAAATTCTTACTCGACGATTTCATACAGTTAGAGATATTGGCAATCATTATCTTTATGACTGGAATCTGGATTTGATGGGCAATAAAAATTTATTTTGGCTTTTTTGGTTGATGGATTGTTGGTGACTAGATCAAAGAAGTGAGGAATACATTGAAGAAATAGGGCCATAGTGTAGCTATTAGTGATAAACAATAACAAGCTTTATCCCACTAGGTGAGGTTAATTGCACGAATTGCATGACATTATTGTGTTTTATCAATGACAAAATTTTTAGATATAATTAACCAAAAGATCCTATTTAATCACTTCATTAAGTATTCTCTTCAGTCATCCTTTACTCTTTTAGGAGACTTCGTACTATCTGATTTACTCTCCTTACTAATGCCTCCATTTTTTCTTAGTACATGTCTGAACCACCAAGACTTGGCGCATGCAGCTTCGGCTTGTTTTAATTTCACCTGTTTTGGTTTCTCCTGTCCATCTCTAATATGTTGTGACGACTTGCAGGAACTGAGGGCATTGACAAGATTTTCTTCCAGAGGGATGGTAGCGTCCGATCTCCATTGTCAAGCCCCATCAGTGAAAGTCCAAACAGGTCAAAGAAACGAACTTTAGATTTGCTTGAGGAAGCAGTCATGGATTCACAGGCCAAACTTGATGCTTTAATTACGGAAGTTGGTACTTCAGAGACTTCCAGTCAGCATCTTGCTGTTGTGAATGAGGTCCGTCAAAAGATTGAGACTATGCAGAATCTATTGATGCAATTGCAGAATCAACTTTAGGAGTATCACAACTAGATCACCCATTGCCATAGGTTATCATTCTTTCGTATATAGCATACAAGTCCATTTGCTGAGTGTTGTACAAGTTAGGCTGAGGTTGAAGTTCGTCATCGGTGTAACATAAAAATTTTGTTCGGGTCTTGCATCATGGAATGAAGAAAAGTTATAATCTAAAATTGCAGATTGTCGCGCTTTTTCATTTTGGCACTCCAAACGGTGACAGTCAAATAACATCCCGATTTTTTGCCTAAATAATTTTAGGTATAATGAGATATCATCAAGAGGAGTCATTGAGATTTGAATCCTGCAACTTTTTTTTTGTTTTTTTTATTTTTCTGGGGAGTGTTTTTAGCCGCGGCAGCACAATAAGGTTGTCTTGAACTTGATGTGTTCTTGTGATGTGCTCTTCTGATCTTATTTATAAGCCATTTTCAGCATGTTTCACACAGACAAAAAAAAACTTTATACTTTATTAATTCTCATTTGAAATTTAACTTTTTAACTTTGTCTCTATTTAATATATATTATATCTCATGTAAATAAAATCAACATAATAATAAATGAGAGGTAAAGATGTATATCCATACAAAAAATTTCTTACTATATAAATAGAACTAAAAAAATATCTTTTTTCTTTGCTTTATAAGTAAGATTAGAGGAGTAATAGTCAAATCCTAAAATACGGAATCTCTATTCATGACTTGAGGCATGTCATCCCTAACGTCAACAGAAACAGAGACATGGTTGAGAATAATAAATATTTTATTTTCAAATGAAAATAAAAATAGTTTCTCAAAATACCAAACAATCCTTGGTTATCTTATTTTTTTTTTTTAAAACCCTTTTTTTTGGTTAATTCCTAGAGTCAACGGAAACGGAAACACATGGTTAAGATGTCTTCCAATTCTACTATACAATTAAAACCCATTTTTACTCGATGGATACAAAACACCCACACTTTAACACTTGGTGTAACAAGCAAATTTGAATTGAGGGGTGATAATTGGCAGTAGACAACAAAGTTGCTTTGTTACTTATTCTATTGGAACAAATTTCAACACTGGACTAAAACGAGACAACGCTCTCAAATCTCTTTCGCATTCATACAAACTTGAGCCAACGATTTCATTCTCAAACAGTTATAATTCTTCTAAAGTGGCCATAGAAGGGCTATTCCTCGTGTCATTGTTTCATCATCCATAGCAAATCACTCAATTTGTAACCCCGAATATTTTCGTTTATAAGAATCCTTTCTACCGTTTTACAATTTTCCTCATTTTCCATTGCCATATGAATATTTCCATTTTGGGGACTGATTACTCAAGCTTAAATACCATGATTAAAGGCATCCATCAAATTCATTTTCAACGGTAAAATATGCTGACCGTAAACTTTCCATATGCAACATGCTATTCATTGATCCGATGGTGATCAACGTTAACAGGAAGGCATGTAGAGCCATGTTTAGCATGCATAACAAGAAAAATTGACAGCATCCCAACCACCAGCAACCACATCTAAGTATCTAACTCTATCCTGATATCACTCCAGTCACAGAAAAGGTTACAACACAAACTCAATTAAGTGTCGCAATATGACATACAACTAAATCAGCATTAACATATAATTACTGTGTAAAGGCAAAGTAACCTATGTTCCTCGTGTCAGTGATTGGTCATACCAAATCTGCTTCAAATTAAAGCTCTTATGGAGCTCACAAGATTGGATCATGTGAATACCAGCTAGGTTGCGGAATTCGCGACAGCATCCCAACGCCATATAGTCCCATCTTCACAGCAGCTCAAAATAGTGCTACAACACAAGAGGATGGCTTTTCAATCAAAAATGTTGGGGGGGGGGGGGGAAGGGCATACTGAACCAAAATTTTGTGCGTGCGTGCGTCTGTTAAAGGAAAATTGCACCAAAATTGTGTGTGGGTGTGAAGGTTTACCTTCCATCATAAGACATAGCAGTTTGTCTAATAGGCGATTTTGATTGAGCATGAGACAACCTAAAAAAAAAAGTGAAACGAAATAAATTTTGTCAAGATTTATCACCGACCAATTCACTTTAAAAGCTCAAACTGTTAAGTAAAGCCAACGGACGGTTTTATTATGATTTTAAGGACGCCCTCTCATTTGAAAGTTTTTTTTCGCTTCAAGTGCGCAAAAAGCATCATCTCATGACTTGTGTTTAAACTTACTTTTAATCAAGACGATGATGGGTAACAAGATTCTAACCCCTGATCACTTAGTTATAAAGGTTGTGCTTTCAAATATTAATGTAACTAGAAAACTTAGGTTTGGGATAACAATTGAAAACACTTATAAGCACATTTCATATAAACCAAGACAAAACTCATTTCACATACTTACCTTGTATTCCATAAATCACTATTAAAAAATTGCTTATAAGCTATTCCAAACGAGCTCTTGATTGGTCAAGCAGAAGCATATGAATAGTTTATCATATAAGATTGCTTATAAGCTACTCCAAATAGGCCTTTAATCGGTCAAGTGGAAGCATATGAATAATTTATCATATAAGATTCACTACTACAAGCCTAACTGAATGAATTGAAACAGACCTTGCAACGAGAACAGGAGGGCTTGACTGCAATTCCCAAACAAAAATCTTCCCTCCCTGTTCCCTGATACGCAAAAAGGGCAAAATACCTTCATATGCAATTACAGTAAAAGCATGAAATTAAAAACTTGCCACCCAAGGGGGGAATGGCTAGCAGTCATGTAACTAATCCCTCATTGGCAAAGCACAGCATAAAAATAGTTCCACGCCATAGGACTGGTAAAAGCCATACACGATGAAACGAAAGTATATGAAACAGAAATTGCAATTGATTATGCAACTCTTACCAATCGCAGCTGCATTGTAATGGAAATCGCAAGAAAACTTGATGAACCATATATCACACTCAGGAACTGGGTATTTCTGAAGGATGTCAGCTACACCCTAACCAAGGCCCAAGAAAAAGACAGAAACTTGATTCAGAAACTGAATCATGTCACCTGACATTTACTAAAACTAACAAAAATTAGACCTCGACAGTGCAGAAAAGAATAACTCAAACCTCCCCTGGAGTCTGTTCCTTTACTTTAGGTTCCCACAAGACAATTTCGTTGTCAACACTCTGGAATCATTACAATCCATCACTTTGGGAATTAACTAAAAAATATGCGGAGGCTGGGAAACAACTTTTATAACAGATTTAGCCAAAGGCTGCCAAGTCACATTAGCTTCAGCTAGACCATAGTTTCTCCCCACAGCCAAACACACTCAAAATTCCTCCTGTTAAAGAATGTACTGACGCTTATATGTGCAATCCCTTACCTTTGAGAGGATAAAATCACCAAGCCACCTATTACAGTCAACGTAATTTGTATGAACCGAAGCAATGAACACCTGAAATTGGATACAGTTATAATAGATTTTGATCTGTAACATGAATAAATTTTTACTTACGGGAAACTGCACATATTTTGTGGGGAACTTAGAAGGAAGATCTGTCCACGTAAATGATTTCTCTACATAAGTCCAGAACTCTGCAGCAACATAAAGTAGATGGCATGACGGAAAAACAGCATATTGACATATCACAATCTCAGTAAAGCTGTATCATAAAATTTATGATAAAGTTCATGCTATACTGAAGTTACATCATTATCAAATTACTAGATAATTAGGCTGAGATGGTCACATTCAGAATTGCAAAAGCTAAAATATCATCCAACATCTATTTGTGAGGAAAAATAAAGATATTCTCACTCTTTTCCAGAATAATTTGTTCCTTAGGCTTCCCTTGATTAGAAAATTCATATTTTTCATTATGCCATGCGGTGCAATATGGGCCAAAAATAAAAGTTAAAGTGGCGTACATGACATCAGGACATACAAAATCAACCTAGAAAAAACTAATAAAGAGCTAAATTTGAATTATACCCTTCATTGACCAAATCTTCACAGTATTGTCCATGCCACAACTTGCAATTCGATATATGTCTGATGGATGAAAGTCCTACAATAACCAAATATTGTCAGTACTGGTAACATCCCAAGTTGTCAACCACACATTCTTTGCACAATATACTTACTACACTCAGAACTTCATTGCGATGACCTCCAGCACCAGCAAATATCAAAATACATATTCCCGTATGTACATTCCATAATCGAACAGACTCATCCTAGTCAACGTTTGACATTATTGTGAGAAAAGATAAATAATACTTAAATCAGTTAAATAAAGAAAGGTCATTCTATTTACTTTGCTTGCAGACACCACAAGTGATGGCTTCAATGGCTGAGTCCTGATTTCATTTATGGAGTCCCCATGGCCAACAAAACTCTGCAAAAAATAACGGTATCATGTCTGGGAAAGTAAGAAGACAGACCAAATTCCATCAATATTATCATGAAAATGAGTTCAGTCAACTATAGTAAGAAGAGGAAGAATAATAGAATGTCTCACAATACCTTGTGTATCTTCTCACTGCCAGCATCAATTACTCGGATTATACCATTGAATCCCCCAGCAACTACATATGGGGTCCCATCAATGTTACATGCCCAACTTACAGTGTAAAAAGACTCATCCTTCTGGTCTACAAAACAAATTAAACTTGCATCAATCTTCCACAAAAACTTATTAACATTTGAGTAGAGAACAGCAGACGGCAATCTTCACTTACATCCTCATCAACGTATGACTGCAAAACAGCTATAACTCCTCCTTCAAGACATTGATAAACAGTAACCTGTGATTAAAGAAAGCAGATTATTACCACTTTTTCTCTAGTAAAAGATTGACCATTAACTAAATAGAAAGAGACAAGAAACTAGTTCCACTTGTGTTATGTCAACACATTTAAAATAAATCAAATAAATAAGTTCCAATTTGTATAATATCAGAGAATATAAGCAGAACGTAAATGGCATAGCAGTAAAGCACCACTATAGAAGACCTAGCATCTGAAAAGCCAAACTCTAATCAATTTCACCTGCTTTCACTTAGAAATGCATGATTACAGCTCTAAGATGCAACCAAAGCGTATGCATAGATATTGCTATATGAAACATTTCTTTGTAATTTTCTTTTCCCAACAATGCTATCTACACCCTCAACGTAATCAATCAATCCAAGCCATCAACAAGCATCCACTCTCCAGCATCGGGTAAATAATCTAGCGAGCTTTATAGCCCATAGTGTTCCCACATTTTCCCCTTAATTACGAAATGACTGCACGATAGCTAAGGGCAAAATCCATGACCAGAACTGACCGAGCGATTCTACATGGAAGACTAAAAGCCACTACAGAAACAGATGAGAAAGAGAAAATCCAAGCTCCAACTAAGATAACTTTGAATTGTCAATGAATTCCACAGTTTAGATGAAAACTAAATAAATATCATTAAAAGTAAATGAATTCATCCACCACATGCTACTAATGCTAACCAAAGCCAATGTAAACATCAAACAAGCGAAATATGCAAATACGAACTGAAAAGGCTCAAATTTTGAAAGGCAAAAAACAAAAAACGCACAAACAATTAATCACATTTTCTGAACATCTTCTCCGAAACAAAACAGAGAAAGAGCACAAACCCTATTGCCACCGACGGTAGCAAAAACGTTGAAGTAGCAGGAGTCAATGAAGTTGAAAACGACGGCGTATAAAGGGCGCTTGCCCTCTTGGAGGCGATTCGTGACCTTGTAGTCCCTCTTCCTCGAAGATGTCAAGGAACCCACGACTGGTTCGCAGCCCAAAGCAACCGGAACAGGTTTGGACATTGCCACAAGATTCTAGAGGGACGATTTCACACCCAAACTTTCCCAGTAGCTGCCTCGCTTGCGGCGTTGCTAAACACAAATGCGCTTGCTGGGCCAAGTTCGGGCCTCTCCTATTGAGTACAGCGGAGCTGCCGCCACCAGCAGAGAACTACGCGCGAATGGGTTTACTGCCCAAAGGCGCCGATTTGGTCAATTAAATTTAAATCATAGCCTTTTACTTCATCTAACGGATGTCATCATGCCATGTGACAAACATAGCAGGTTTCTTTTGGTTATTTTATTTATATTACATTGTGAGATAAATATACTTATATTGCATTATGCGCATTAAAAGCCAGAAAAATAACCCGTAAATCTCAGATTAAAAAAATTAAACATAAAGAAATCTCTGAATATTCATATTAAAATTAAAACCTGAAATTTTGTAATTCAAATTTAACAATTTATATTTAGTCAAACTTTTAAATTATTTGAAAATGTTAAAAAAAAAAAAAAAAGAACATTGTCAGCCCTAACTGAAGATAGCTCTCCCAAAAATGATGTTGACATCCACATGAACTTGAGCTCAAGAATCGTACCAAGCTGTTAAAATCCCTTTTTTTTTCAGCCGGTAAATCCCATTTATTCTAAAAGACGTTTTTTAAGAGCATGAAATTATCTGTATTCCTGCCGGTGCCCACGCAGAAATACATGTAAATATATATACACCACCTTTTATCCTTAATATAAGATTTTGTTTAATTTTTATTTTGGTTCTAAATATAAGATTCCAATTCACTTTGTCTCTCATATCTAAACATTTTTTTCCAAGGTAATCCTTTTAACAATGATAATTCTAACCAATATACTTGATTAATATCAAGAGTATTTTAAGAGAGACAACACTTATTTATTACAAACAACTAACTTAACTTATTTTCTTAATCTCTTCAGATTAGTTAATTAGCTCTTATAATTAAAACTGGAGATAGTGTGTGTATATATATTTTTATATTCCTGAAGCCCACATGCAACTTAATTATGAAAAGGTTATCATTCAAGCCAAAAATCAGCCTGATCATGTCTATAAGAAAATAACAAGAATCACGTCTCAGGGCTATGCATGAAGCTTGACGTATTAAACATGCAAGATCGCTGAACTAAGAGCGAGCATATACGCAAATACATTAGCTTTGGATCTAAAGATGGCGGCTTCGTAGCTTAAGAATGTTATGGCGATGCAAAGGCCACGCAAGGATAGATTAGATTTCTACGCAAGTTACAGAGCTTTTGCTCAAAGCTTTGGAGAAAATTTCAGTACAGAATTTTTATCTATCGAGTGAATCCATCGGAACCCGAAGGCCGAAAACCTGGTTGGGTCATAAATCATATATCCATATCCAGTATAAATTGTTCGTTTACAAAAGTCGGCAAATCAGTGAGGTTCCGGACGCAATAGGAAGGCTTCTTCCATGGCCCTCGCAATAGACAGAAGCTCCCCTGCTATTAGGTAATTGGTGCCAACATCGTCGTCGTTCAGCGGCAATGGATTCTCCCTCTCTTTTTCGCAGATCACAAATCTACAGATTGGACACTGACCTTGGCTTCTCAGCCATGGCATTATACAATCCTCATGAAACATGTGCTTGCAAGGCGTCACCATTACCTCCTGTTTCGGCACGAAATCCTCTAAGCACACCGCACAACTCTTTCCCTTCTCGTTCTTTTCCGTGTTCTCGATCTCCTTTAACGCATTCACACCTTTAGGGTCTCTGTAATAGAAGCTCAATTTCTTCGCTAGAGTTTTTGAAGTTGAAATAGTGGGTTGGTAGATTTCTTTCTTCAGCTTGCTCAATGCTCTAGATCTGGGATTTTCTAGCGAAGTTGGAGCTTGTGTGTCTGATTGGCGTGCGTATCTTCGAGGTGGAACTGATGGCTGGCGAGTTTCTCTGAGCCTGGGGTTAAATCCCATTCCTGTACCTCGAATGCGCGGTTGTGCTGGAAAACTGTAAATTGCTTCAAGGTTAGTGAATCAATCTGGGCTTTTTTGGTTCTCCCGTCTAGCTTCAAATTCACAAGTGCATGCAACTAAATAACATATTAATATGAAATTTAGAACTAGTGTACGTCGTCTATACAAAGAAGGAACATTGTAAGCGTAACCTGTCTTCCAGAAATCGTGGATAATTGACTACATTTGATGTTCTCTCGTCCTGAAAATACTGGCAAAAAAAATGTACAAATGTGTTAGCGTCTCCACCGATGATAGCTCAACTTTCTGATACAATTAACATTGATTTAGCAAGACTCTGCTTTTATCATTGCTGAATGTAGTTTTCTCGGTGCTTAGATAAATCTCTGGGCTATGGATATTTTGTCTTAAATCGGCTTCAATAAGTGGGGCAAACGCTTATTATCTTCAAAGAACAGTGTGATATTCAAATGTTTCAAGGTCTGGATTTCTGACTAATTCTTTATTACCTTGTAATTTTCCTCAACGTTTGAAGTTCTAAGAAGCCAAGAAAAAAGATTGTACTTACAGGACTGGCTTGTCTTGAAGAAGATCGGTAGAACACTGGCACCTCATAAGAGTCGCTACAGAAGAAAATTCCCAAGTTTAATGGTCTAAACTTCATACAAATTGAACAGTAATTGACAAATAAAATCATCTATATTTCTCTCTGTTATCTTTGTTGGAGTCTTGTCTTATATGCCAAAGTAGTTTAAGCTATTTAGGTTGGGCCTGTAAGCTTTTGATTTATCTTCTAATTTTGTTAATCATACAATTTAACAAGTATATGATTTCGATAAAACACGAAACAGACCAGTTATTTCTTCTTACATGTAAAATGATCTATTTTGTTCCACACGGCTTCTACTTAAATAAGAGAAGAAAATTCATGCTCTAGCAATCCCATTTACTTGAGCTTGTAAGTTTGAGTTGTGGTCTTACTCAGGTATGCTGTAGTGTCCTGCATGCCTTCTATCAGCTGGGTACCACGGAGGATTCTGTGGACTTGGAGTCGTCTGAACCTGGTAGAAATATCTTAGCTTTACGACAATAATAATTCAACTTTCTGAAGCTATGAACATGATTCAACAAGATTTCTTTTTATTACTTAACGTTTTGGTTCTTAAAAATAAATATTATATGAGTAATGGATATTTTATCTTAACCTAGCAGCAGTCAGTGGGCAAATATTACCTTGACACAAAAAAAAAATTGTACCAAGTCAAGAAAGAATATTGTACTTACATAAGTGGCAGGTCTTGAAAAATCTTGGTAGGACACGGGCACCTCGTAAGAGTCACTTCTGGAGAAAAATCCAAATTTAGTGCTAACACCACAAATTTCATAACAATCGATACATGCATCTATATACTACATTCCTTTTAGTATGATTTAGTATGTACTAATTGTCATTTAGTAATGAATTGTTTAAAATAGCTATTATAAAGATAACAATTCTGTCAAAGCCTTGTAGCTCTTAACAATTGCTTCGGCAATCAATCATTTTTCCTCAATTCTTTTCTCTGTCATCAATTTACAATATAATACTCTGTATTACTAATCATCGCATGATTAGATAACCCTAAAACATCATCTTCTTCCACTGACAGGCATTTGCAGACTATTCATAACTAGTCGTGTACCATTTTCTTCTCACATGTAAAGTGGTCTATTTTGTTCTGCTAAGTAAATATTTAATGAAGAAAATTCATTCTCTAATAATCTCATTTGCATTTCACATTTGCTATTACTGAGTTTGTAAGTCTGTGAAGTCTGGCATTACTCAGGTATGCTGTAGAGCCCTGCTTGCCTTCTATCTGCCATATACCCCAGAGGATTCAGTGGACTTGGTGTCATCTGAGGCTGAAAATAACCAATATAAAAGTATTTCAGTGTCTACAACAATGATAATTCAACATCCTGATACTATGAACATGATTTAACAAGACCCTGCTTTTATAGCTGCTGGATGTAAGTTTCTCTGTCTTAACCCAGCAGCAATAGTGGAGAAAATATTACTTCAAAGAGAAGTGTCATATTTCACACATCTCACAGTCCAAATTTTTGAATAATCTTTTCTAAGTACAGTTTCCCTCAACACATGAGCTCCAAGCCCACAAATAGAAGATGGAATTATGGAACTTACAGGAGTGGTAAGTCTAGAAGGACTCGCAAGCGCCTCGACAGAGTGCCTATTGGTGGGAGTATCGTGAGCAGAGGCTCTAACACCCGTTCTGCGAGACTCAGGTGAGAGAGCAGAATTATTGGTTCTTCTCATTATTTCGCTTTCCTCCTCCTGGGCATCTAAAGTATTTTTCCTCCAGTAGATGTAAATGTGGCCTTGTTTTTCAACTTTGGGGGTTCCTTGGCTTTGTTTATTATTTCCGCTGTCATCAAGAATATATATTTGTCATGATTTTCCTAGCTTCTTTATATGTTATTCTGATGCAAAGTTTGATTCTTCATCCATTTTCAAGATGCTCTCAGCTGGTGGGTGGCCTCTACAGAGAAATGCAAGCCAGGGAAATGACGAAGGAATCACATTCGTGGAGTGTAGATGGATTCTTCAACTTTATCCCTTTTTTTTAGAGCGCTGCTGGCCAAATGCTGCCCCCACTCCTAAATATAAAAACTAATAAAGGATTATTTTGATCATAAATATAATACCTCAATATATTCTGTCTCTTAAATTTATAATTTTTTTAATCTAAAATATTCCCATTAATTGCACATAAAAAAAAGAGTAGTTACAACACACATTATCAGAAAAGATATTGTAAGAAAACCAACATGCATTTATTACAAATAATTAACTTAACTAGTTTTGTTAATATTCATAAATTAATTATTTAGCCAAAGACCGGGATAGTGTTTAATGGCACCCTGAGTTGAAAGGAACAATTTTTGTCCCCTATCAAATTCAGCTCCACCGGAAGCACTGTATACATTTGCCGAAAATTCTGAGCTATTCCTATTCTTATTTCGTTCAAATGTTGAGGTTTCTACGTATATAAGAATAACTGGAATGATGACATGATAACGATCACTTCGTTCATGTCTGAACTGATTTATTGATAATAATCAATATTCTGATTCGTGACACATCTCATCACTAAAAAGAATTTGATTACATTAGTAATAAAAATGGGGTGTAGAGACATAAATCCACATCAGGAGATCGATGTCTCTGGATTCTGAGGAAGATTGATGTGGACGAAGGTAATTTAAGACTTTTAAGTTGTGTTATTGAAGGGATGAGATGTAGACTCTGTCCGATCCTTTTTTGGGTAATTTGTTTAAGCTTGGAGGCGTGACTGTATAAATACTAAAATGTAGCATCATGCTACCTCCTCCTTAACATTTAATTTGATCTTAAATATAAGATTTCAATTCACTTTACCTGTCATATTTATTCATTGTTTTTCAAGATAGTCATTATAGTAGTTGCACATGTTAAATATTTCATCAAATGGTAGTCTTAATTAATATACATAATTAACAAAGATATTTTAGAAAAGATAACACTTATTTATTATAAATAACTAACTTAACTAATTTTTTTAATCTACTCAAATTAATTAACTAGTTCTTATATTAAGAACCTGACTTAGTACTATATTACTCCTCCAATCCTTAATATATGACCTAATTATTAAGTTAATTTTGGTCATAAATATAAGACCTATTTATCATATTTATCAATTTTTTTTAAATTGCTCCTATCGATATTCTCTCAACCACAATTAGGGAAGTGAGGGAAGAAGGAGATTAAGAAAGATGATTATGGTATTTTAGGAAAAACATGTCATATTTTTTTATAATTAATTAACTTATCTAACTTTATTAATCTAATAAAATTAATCTAACATGCAATTTTACCCTTGATCTTTTTAGTGGTGCCATTTTGACCATAATCCTTTTTCTTTTTTGTGTGCAATTTTACCCTCAGGATCAAAATTGTACCTAAAGATCGGAGGTAAAATTGTACTCAAGAAAAAAAGACTAGGGACAAAACCATATTTAAGAAATAAGATTAGGGGTAAAATCACATTTGAGACATAAGGTCAAGGTCAAAATTGTACCTTGACCCATTAAGAAAACAGAAATACAAGGCTTCATATTATTTTTATATGTAAAAATTGACATGAATATATACCGATGTTTAAGGATGTAGTTGAAAAACACATCATTATATGCGACTAGAGTGTGAATTTGATAAATAATTTAGAATAACCGAATCCAACTTCCTTGAAAACTTTAAATATTAGAGGCTTGAACTTCAGATTCAGCTTCTCTCCTCTGCTGTTTCTCCACCACTGCCTGTCCGCTATCCAGAGACGACGTCGTGTGCTGTGAAAGAAAGGGTCAAGTGACTGAACAACGGCCTGAGATGCTGAAATGGTAGAAAGGCTAATTATTTTAATAATAAATTAATATCAATGATCATCCTCAGTAGATGCATTTTATAAAATTAAAGAAATATTTGTATTTCAATAAAAACAAAAAAATCAAAAAAATAAAACAAATAAATTAAGTGAGTAAAATAATTTGAGTAAGTAACATTTAACATCTTGAAATTTTTTTAACACTCAATGTCCTAAAGTAAAATAATTGGGATGAGTATTTGACACAAATGTATGAAAAATAAAATTCTAAATATAATTATCAGTTCATCATTCACAAACACACACACACAAATGATCAAATGGGTGGGGGGTGATTGATGTGGGTATACGCACTTAAACTTGCAGATGATGATTCTCAATTACAGTTTATTTTCCCTAGCTTCGTGCCAAGTTAATTCCTTCAATAAATTAAATTCAAATAGAATGCTCGAGAGGATAGAAGAAGAATCTAAAAGAAACGAGTCTAATTAAGCGATAACTTGCTAATGACAAATGGGCGTACGCAGACAAATTGTTTGTGTTTTTTCCTTTCACCACCAAGTTGTTGGTTGTCGTAAGTAACTTGATTTGGTAAAGAGAAGAACATAAATTTAAATATTCAAAAGCATACTTATTGGTGGGAGAAATAAAAGTCCTGGAATACTCTTATTCAAATAACAAAAAAGTTGTTTGATTTTTAGATTTTCGTTCTCTCCCATAGATAAAACTGTTTTGGCTAGCTCGGGGAACGTTGTGGTTTGTGCCTTTGTATGTTTATGCCTTTGTAATTTTTAACTGATGTGTATGTTACATATTTTAGATGGGAGAATTACAGTCAAGTCTCAAACAAAAAAATAATTACTAACAAGTCCCAATAACTATCTAAGAAGTCTGTAATAACAGGTTTTAAAATAGACAATGATAACTTTTGAGACTTATTTTATAATTATTTTTATTTTTTGGGATGCATTGTAATTCTCTCATTTTAGATAACGTAAAACTTTTCTAAAAGATGCCTTGTATAAAGGTTTTTCAAATTAATATATATAATATAATATAATATAAAGGTACCTCGCTTTTAAGTAATAAGACGTTAAAAATCAGACCTGTTATTAAGCCAATCGATACAACAGGTCAAGTGTCAATAGGTTTGATTGGATCAATTCATAGTCGCATCGATCATAATTTATAAATAGAATTTAAATAAAATTTATAAATTTTTTTTAATAAAAATAATATTAAAAATATCCTATAAGGAACAAGTGGGTTTTCTCTTCTCCTCGTGGTCTTCAAATTTTATATATATTTTAATATTTATATATAATTAATAGTATATTTTAACATGGGAATATGTATTGTGCAATATGAATATTTTTTTGGGTACAGTGCAAGAAAGAATATTTTATTATTTGCATAAGACTCCCGTGCAAGTTTTAGAAAACAAAAAAGAAAAAATAAATTAAATAATAAGCTACCAGGCACCAGCCACTTGAATCTCTCCACATGTTTAGTCTCTCTCTCGTAGTTTGCGACAACGAACGTTCAAGGCCTCCCTCTCCAAACTGGGCATGTGATTAGGTCGTCTCTTTCGGCACGACGGGACGATCCAATCCAGTTTTTAATTCAATGCCTCTAAGCTAAAGCTATTTTTAATTTCAACAACTTCAAAGACACCAACTTTAACAAGAGTTGGATTACCTACCCTAATCCTTAGGTTATTTTTCAATTTATATACTTATTACGTTCATATCAATCAAGCAACTTTAATTTGAATAAATGCAATAGATTCTGTTAAAGTAAAAGTATATCATGACATTATATATAAAACTATATCATTCCTGTTTTAAGTCACAAGACATTTCTAAACCTGTGATTCTCAGAACCTAGCTGAAGACGCCATGGAAGAACCTCGTATGCACATAGCAATGTATCTCTGGCTAGCTATTGGCCACATAACCCCATGTATTCAGCTCTCAAACAAATTAGCCAAAAGAGGTCACAGAATCTCCATTTTCATCCCCACGAGAACACAATCCAAATTACAGCATTTGAATCTTCATCCTCATCTCATCACCTTCATACCCATCACTGTTCCTCACGTTGAAGGCCTTCCTCATGGTGCAGAAACAACCTCAGACGTGGATCGATCTCACCATCCCATCCTTATGACTGCTATGGACCGTACTGAGAAACAAGTGGAGGATCTCTTGATTCAGCTAAAACCCAACATTGTTTTCTTTGATTTCACATATTGGCTGCCAGATCTAGCTCGAAGATTGGGAATCAAGTCCGTTCAGTACGGGGTTACTGGTTTAGTAGCTAAAGCTTTGTTAATATACAGAGAAACACAAGGCCTGCAAGCAAGGAATAATCAATCTGGTTTCCCTGATATAAGGCTTGATATGCATGAGGAAAAATACCTGGAGAAGCTCAAGGGATTCGAGTTTGGAAGTGGCGTTCGCTTCAATGATCGAATTGACTGGGGTACAAGCTCATCAGACGCACTAGCGTTCAAAAACTGTAGAGAAATGGAGGGTCCTTTTGTGGACTACCTAGAAAAAGTGTCGGGGAAACGCATTTTGCTATCAGGACCTGTTATACCAGAACCACTCACCTCAACTTTAGAGCCAAAATGGGATCACTGGCTTGCAGGATTCAAGCATGGTTCTGTGATTTACTGTGCATTTGGAAGCGAATGCAAATTAGAGCTTAGTCAGTTCCAAGAATTGATTTTGGGTCTTGAGCTCTCAGGTATGCCATCATTTTTAAACTTCAACAGGGTAATATAAACTAATTAGAATAATTAAGTAGCAGAAACTTCATTACTTTCAATTACTTATTTGAGAGATTTAACTTCCCTTCAACCCAACCATCTAAGTTTACAGTTTTTTCTCATCCGTCCCATTAAAACCCTAACTTTAAACTCTGGTATAGGGATGCCTTTTTTGGTAGCTGCGAAAGCTCCAAGAGGATATGAATCAGTAGAAGCAAGTCTTCCAGAGGGATTTGAAGAAAGGGTTAGAGGAAGAGGGATAGTGCATGGAGGATGGGTTCAGCAACAGTTAATATTAAAACACTCATCTGTAGGCTGCTTCGTTACTCATTGTGGTTCAGGCTCAATGTTGGAAGCACTGCTCAGCCATTGTCAATTGGTTCTATTACCCACCATTTTTGACCAAATCATCAATGCAAGGATGATAAGCGAACACCTCAAAGCTGGGGTTGAAGTGAAGAAAGGAGAAGAAGATGGGTTCTTCACAAAGGAAAGTGTCTGTGAAGCAGTGACGAGTGTGATGAATGAAGAGAGTGAGATTGGTAAAGAGATCAGAGCAAATCATGCTAAATTCAGAAACATCTTGCTCAGCAGCAACTTCGAGTCTAGTTATATTGATACTTTTTGTCACCAGCTTCAAGGTTTACTCAAATGATGATCCATGTTCAAGTGGGCGAGCTACCAGCTAAACGCCAAGGCCAAGCGTATGTATATGAATATTTTATGGACCGTGAATGGAAGTGTTTGGTTTCGATTTTCGTTCTTCATAAAATTGCTATGCTTTAGCCAAGAGAATAAATAAAATAAACTGTTATGCGAAACTTTAGTGTTTTGTCGTGCGTATAAGGTGGGGTTGGTTTTATCTACATGTCCATCAGCATTTTTGTTGTCTTCTTTCGTGAGTCGGACACATATGATATAGGGAAAATTTCACTGAAGGACCGCTGAAGGCAATTAATTTCCAAGAGCCCCCAAAACAATCTGAAAAGCCACTGCAGGACCATGGGGGTGAATTGAAATTAATTTCAAAACTAAAAAGACAGTGTTGCCCCTCAAACTATTACTCTGAAATTTGAAGTCTTCTCTCTCTCTCTCTCTTTCTCTCTCTCAACTCCCGATATCTGAAGCCCCTCTCGCTTACTCTCTAAAAATTCCAGTTCATGCAGTGAAGAAGATCGTTCACCTCACCGTCGCTACTGTTGTGGTGAGGAAAGACTTTGCCATCGTCATTGCTCTGCTGTGGAGAGCCTTCGTTGTCGCCCTTGCTCTAGCAACGAGAGCCTCCATCACCGCTCTTGCAAGTGTTGGACGAGAACCTTTTGCCTTTTGTGTAGATATGAAGCTGGTTAAACTAGAAAAGCTTGCAGGAACGCGAACTCTACATGAATTTATTGCTGAATATAGTTTGTTTTTGTTTTAATAAACAGCTATTTTTGTGTACATATGAACCTCAATATGTATTTTTGGAATGGTTCACGAAGTGGCTATGACAATCCGTGAGTTGAAATCTATTTTGTATGGCTATGAATAGATGGAGAATTTCATGATGGTACTTAGAGGTAAACTGCCCTAAGTACTGAACTGAAACTAGCTAGCAACTATATAAATGTGTGAACAAAATAATCGACTTGCAAATGGTCGTATTTTTATTGTTAATGCATGTATTCTTATTGCAAAGTTCCTAATTCCACTTGTAAACAGTCACTTTCAGATTTGTGAATTGACATGTTCAACTTTTTAAATGAAATAAATCTACTTGCAAAAGGACGTATTTCTATTGTCAACGAGTGTATCCGTGTTGCAAATTTCCTAATTTCACTTGTGAACCCTCACTCCTAGGCTTGTGATAAACTTTTTCAATTGAACTAGCTTATTTGTAAATGGATGTGTTATTCTTATTAATATACAAATCCTATTTGCAAATTTTCTAATTTCAGTTGTAAATGATCCCTCCCAGTCTTGTGAATAATTATGTTCAACTTATTGAATTCAACTAGCTCACTTGTAAATGGACAAATTCTTGCTGTTAATATACTTATCCTTCTTGCAAATTGCCTAGGAAGCACTAGTCACAATATCCCTTGTGTGATAGTCATTTTCTATTACTCATGAGTTTATTCATTATTTTGAGTTTGCATTGATGCGCTTGTGTTAATCTATTGACAGTACTTATTGTTGTGTCACAAGAATAATACATTACACTAAAGTCTGAGTTGTGGTGACTCATTACTCCAAAAGAAATACACAATCAGTTGCTATTGCAAACTACTTCAACGGATAAAGACAATAAAAAACAAAACAATGACATAATGTGTTAAAATTTGTGTATGGAGAATTTGCATGATTTTTGTTTTAGGGAATATACTATGAGTAGGTTACATGTCAATTAATTACAATTTGTTGTCTTTCCCCACTAACTTACAAGTATGTGATGTACTATTGACAACTCGAATTAGAAAATTTACAATAAGAATATGTTGATTAACACTTTGATGTCATAGGTATTTGGTTGTCATATTGGCAATTAGAATTAGGAAATTTGCAATAAAGATACATTGATTCACAAGAGAAACTTGTCCATTTACAAATGGACTAATATAACTAAAAAAGTCATACATGATTATTCACAAGTCTGAGGAGCACTAATCACAAGTGGAATTAGGTAATTTACAATATGAATATGCATATTAACAACAATCACCCGTCTATTTGCAAGTGATCTAGTTGAATTCTAAAAGTTGGACATGATAATTCATGTTTGGGAGGGACTATTTGCAACTAGAGTCAAACAATTTGCAAGAAGGATAAGTATATTAACAATAAGAATTTGTCTATTTATAAGTGAGCTAGTTGAATTTAAGAAGTTGAACATGATTATTCACAAGTCTGGGAGGGATCATTTGTAACTGATATTAGAAAATTTACAAATAGGATGTGTATATTAATAAGAATAACACATCCATTTGCAAGTGAGCTGGTTCAATTGAAAAAGTTTATCACAAGTCTTGGAGTAAGGGTTCACAAGTGAAATTAGGAAATTTGCAACACGAATACACTCGTTAACAATAGAAATACGTTCTTTTACAAGTAGATTTATTTCATTTAAAAAGTTGAACACGTCAATTCACAAATCTGGAAGTGACTGTTTACAAGTGGAATTAGGAACTTTGCAATAAGAATACATGCATTAACAATAAAAATACGTCCATTTGCAAGTCGATTAATTTGTTCACACATTTATATAGTTGCTAGCTAGTTTCAGTTCAGTACTTAGGGCAGTTTACCTCTAAGTACCATCATGAAATTCTCCATCTATTCATAGTCATACAAAATAGATTTCAACTCACGGATTGTCATAGCCACTTCGTGAACCATTCCAAAAATACATATTGAGGTTCATATGTACACAAAAATAGCTGTTTATTAAAACAAAAACAAACTGTATTCAGCAATAAATTCATGTAGAGTTCGCGTTCCTGCAAGCTTTTCTAGTTTAACCAGCTTCATATCTACACAAAAGGCTCTCGTCCAACACTTGCAGGAGCGATGATGGAGGCTCTCGTTGCTAGAGCAAGGGCGACAACGAAGGCTCTCCGCAGCAGAGCAATGACGATGGCAAAATCTTTCCTCACCACAACAGTAGCGACAGTGAGGTGAACGATCTCCTTCACTGCATGAACTGGAATTTTTAGAGAGTGAGCGAGAGGGGCTTCAGATATCGGGAGTTGAGAGAGAGAGAGAGAGAGAAGACTTCAAATTTCAGAGTAATAGTTTGAGGGGCAACACTGTCTTTTTAGTTTTGAAATTAATATCAATTCACCCTCATGGTCCTGCAGTGGCTTGTCAGATTGTTTTGGGGGCTATTGGAAATTAATTGCCTTCAGCGGTCCTTCAGTGAAATTTTCCCTATGATATAACTTTGGTCCCGTTTTCTTATTTTACCCATTTTTAATCTTTTAAATGTGTGAAGTGACGAACCATAATAAAGACATCAAGACAGAAAAATCATCAATAGTATCTCGTCCAAGGCAAATATTCAAGTAGGTACTATTTTTTCTCCCGATCCAACTATACAATTTTTTTATACGAAAGCGTTTAAGTAAGTTAGATTTCAGCTTCATCAAAATCAGAATATGTCTCTAGATTTAAAGAGTATTACATACTACCTCCGATCCTAATTATAAGAGCTAGTTGATTAATTTTAAGAGATTGAGAAAATAAGTTAAGTTAGTTATTTGAAATAAATAAGTGTTGTCTTTCCTAAAATATTCTTACTAATTAAGTATATTGGCTAGGACTATCATTATTAGAAGGATTACTTTGAGAAAAAAATGCATAAATATGAAAGATAAAGTGGATTGAGATATTATATTACTTCCGGTCCTAATTATAAAAGCTAGTTGACTAATTTGAGGAGATTAAGGAAGTAAGTTAAGTTAGTTATTTATAATAAATAAATGTTGTTTTTCCTAAAATATCCTTACTAATCAAGTTTATTGGTTAGAATTACCATTATTAAAGAGATTACTTTGAAAAAAATACATACATATAAGAGACAAAGTGAATTGAGATCTTATAATTAGGTCCAAAATAAAAGTCAAACGAGATCTTATATTAAGGATCGGAGGTAGTATTTAAGATTAAAATAAAAGTCAAACAAGATCTTATATTAAGAATAAGAGATAGTAATTATTTATAAATCACCTATCAAAAACACCTACTCATATCGGCAAGGAGATTTGATGACCTATAGAACATGAGCCAATTTCTTATAAACCAGATCAACTTTTGTTCGTGATCCAATTATATATTTTGCTTTTAACAACTTTAATTTGGGACTTGTTATATTGATAACATTTGTGACGAGCTTCAAGATTTACTTAAATCATGATCCATGTTCTTTTTTTTTTTTTTGGTCAAATCATGATCCATGTTCAAGTGGGCATGCTAATAATAAGTTTGTACATTCGGTTCTCAGTTACAGTTTAATTACCTTTCCCTAACTGGGCGCCAACTTAATAAATTCCTCCATAAATTTAGATATAAATGCAAGAGATCAGGGTCGTAGAGAAAGAAGTTAAAGACATTAAATGAATGCAAATTAAGAAGTGATAGGTATCATCAACGGAGGTTTTTGTTTATAAGAAAAATATATAGTACTCCCTCCGTTCCTTATTATAAGAGACAAATAACCGAAGTACGTTGATAAAAAAAACAGTTAAAATTAGTTAAGAACAATTAATGTGTAAAAAGTATAATTTTTTTTTTCAAAAATGCCCTCATTAATAAGAAGAGAAAGCATGAGAGAGAACAATTAAATTATTAAAAGAAAGAGAAGTGGGAGGGAGAGAGAATGTGAGTTGGAGAATAATAAATATGGGTAAAATAGTAAATCAACACAAAAAAGTAGAGACAACTTGTAAGTGTCTCTTATAAATAGGAACATGACATAAGCATCAAATGTCTCTTATAATAAGGAACGGAGGGAGTAACAATTTTATGCACTTCCTCTACATAACAGCCACTCAAAACGAACGTTTCAGCATATTTATTCGCAAAAAGAAAGTTTCAACATTTATTAATTTTCTGCTTTTATTACTCCTGTTTAAACATATCGTCAGATTATGATATTAGTGCCTTAAAAGTTAATTAAACTCTTCATTTTGATTTTGATTGAAAACTGTGTGAGAGGGACTTGGAATTACAACAAAGTGAATCTGGGAAGTGAATAAACATAACGGCCCTTGGAATTCTATATATGCTCTACTCTATACAGTCAAATGAAATTCCAAATTTTAATTCAACTTTAGATAAATAACTGTGAAATTCTAAGTAAAAAAACGTAATTATTAAAAAAATTTAATGGCAACAAAACAACTTGCAATGACAAGTTTTAAAATAACAAATGATAATTACTTACTTGTTATTGAGACTTTTTAGTAATAATTTTTTTTATTGAGACTTCATTTTAATTCTCCCCATATATTATTCATGCCAACAATCTGATTTTTCATGCTTTGATTTTATTTTATTTTACCAGCATTTCATGCTTTGATTATTATAGATGAAGACGTAGGCCCAAGAATTCAATAAAACTTATGAGAGCAACCAGCCCCTTATCCATATTAAATATCAGTCCAAATTGATGTAAAATAATAGTTACATATTATCAATAAATTGTGAAAAATGAAAGAAGAAAATATATTCTTTTGGTCCTATTTATATGACAAAATGAAAAAGAAATTTTGGTTTTATTTATTAATGGGGAGAGCAAGAAATATTTTATATAAATATAAAATTTTATCCTTCATTTATTATTTAATTAATTTTATTCTTATATAATATAATGTATATTAAATAAAAATAAAATTAAAAAGTTATTAAGTTGGTTCACGTCACCGATGCCAACGAACAAAAACAAACAAACGTCCAAAAACATAAACCAGCGGCAACCCAATCACAAGCACGAAAGAACGAAACCAAAAGGCGACGCACATCCAGGACAATAATGATGCGGGAAAGAAAGAAGGACAACACGATTTATTAAATTAAATTAAATTTAAATGAAATTCACAAAAATATTCACATTTAATTATAAACAATATTTTGATAAAAATGATATTAAAAAAATAAATAACAAGAGTAATGCTCTATTATATGTACTACATTTATTGTTTAATGTAAGATTTAGTTAACTAATTCAAGACGATTACAAAAATTACTAAATTATAATATATATATTACATGATTTTTTTGAAATATTTATATATATTATTTTATTATATATCAATTTATAAGTAAAATAAATTAGTTTAGAAAAAATTATATATAAATATCTTAAAATAATTTAGTAACTTTTTTAAATCTTTCTAAATTAATCAATCTTACATGTTAAGGATGGAAAGTGATATATAATAATAAAGAAAAAAATAATGCCAAACACGTGGTGTCTACTTTTACAAGTTGGCCAGTTCCTTAGTGTGTTACGGCTGTCATTATACGCTCACACCTGTTCTATTGTGAAGTATGTATAATATAAGTGTATTAACACTTCATTATAAGATGATTCAGTTTCATCGGGTTTAATATCTTTTAATCTCGGTTTATTAGTAACGACATTAGATTTAGCTGGCCAAAAAAAAAAGTAACGACATCAGATATAAACTACATGATTCCTGACCAAGCCACAGGAAATCCAAACCTACGATTCTCAGAAACAAAGACGCCATGGAAGAACCCCACGTATTCAGCTCTCAAACAAAGATGCACATAGCAATGTATCTCTGGCTAGCTATTGGCCACATAACCCCATGTATTCAGCTCTCAAACAAATTAGCCAAAAGAGGTCACAGAATCTCCATCTTCATCCCCACAAGAACACAGTCCAAATTACAGCATTTGAACCTTTACCCTCATCTCATCTCCTTCATACCCATCACTGTTCCTCACGTTGAAGGCCTTCCTCATGGTGCAGAAACAACCTCAGACGTGGATCCATCTCACCATCCCATCCTCATGACTGCTATGGACCGTACTGAGAAACAAGTGGAGGACCTCTTGATTCAGCTAAAACCCAACATTGTTTTCTTTGATTTCACGCATTGGCTACCAGATCTAGCTCGAAGATTGGGAATCAAGTCGGTTCAGTACTTCGTTGCTGGTTTAGTAGCAAAAGCTTTTTTAACATGCAGGGAAATTACAAAAGGCCTGGCAGCAAGGAATAATAATCCATCTGGGTTTCCTGATTTGTCTATAAGGCTTCATATGCATGAGGAAAAATACATAGAGAAACTCAAGGGATTTGAGTTTGGAAGTGGCGTTCGCTTCGTTGATCGACTTGAGTGGGGTGCAGAATCATCAGACGCAGTCGCGTTCAAAAACTGTAGAGAAATGGAGGGTCCTTTTGTGGACTATCTAGAAAAAGTGTCGGGGAGACGCATTTTGTTATCAGGACCTGTTATACCAGAGTCACTCACCTCAACTACTTTGGAACCAAAATGGGATCGCTGGCTTGCAAGATTCAAGCATGGTTCTGTTATTTACTGTGCATTTGGAAGCGAATTCAAGTTAGAGCTTAGTCAGTTCCAAGAATTGATTTTGGGTCTTGAGCTTTCAGGTATGCCATCATTTTTAATCTTCAACAAGGTGATATAAACTAATACGAAGCACAAACTTCATCACTTTTATTACTTATTGATAGGTTAGTTAATCCATCCTTAAATTTACTGTTTTCTCTCTCATCCCATTAAAACGTTACCTTTAAACTCTGGTATAGGGATGCCGTTTTTGGTAGCAGTGAAACCTCCAAAAGGATATGATTCAATAGAAGCAAGTCTTCCAGAGGGATTTGAAGAAAGGGTTAGAGGAAGAGGGATAGTGCATGGAGGATGGGTTCAGCAACAGTTAATATTAAAACACTCATCCGTAGGCTGCTTCGTTACTCATTGTGGTTCAGGCTCAATGTTAGAAGCATTGCTCAGCCATTGTCAATTGGTTCTATTACCCGCCATTTTTGATCAAATCATCAATGCAAGGATGATAAGCGAACGCTTCAAAGCTGGGGTTGAAGTGAAGAAAGGAGAAGAAGATGGATTCTTCACAAAGGAAAGTGTCTATGAAGCAGTGAAGAGTGTGATGAATCAAGAGAGTGAGATTGCCAAAGAGATCAGAGCAAACCATGCTAACCTCAAAAACATCTTGCTCAGCAACAACTTTGAGTCTAGTTATATTGATAATTTTTGTCACCAGCTTCAAGATTTACTCAAGTGATGATCCATGTTCAAGTGGGCGAGCTAGAAGCTAAATGCCAAGCGTATGTAGGAATATTATGCACCAGAAATAAAGTGTTCGATTTGGATTTTCGTTCTTTCAAATTGTTTTGTGAAACTTTCTGATTTAATTTGTCGTGCCTGTAAGTGGGGGTGGGGCTAGTTATATCTATCTCCATCAGCACTCTTATTTCATGTTATATGATATGACTTTGGTCTCGCACGTAAGTTATCTTAATTACACTAATCAAATAAATGGGGGGTTGATGTTTTGTGTTGTGTGTGTGTGTGTGTGTGTGTGTGTTCTTAAGCTCGTAGATAATGATTCTCAATTACAGTTTATTTTCCCTCGCGCCAAGTTAATTCCTCCAATATAGAGGAAGGATTGAAAAGAAATGGGAGTAAATAAGTCATGAGTACTAAATGCCAAATGCGTATGCAAACAAATTAAAGTGTTTAGATTTTAGAGTTCCGTTCTCTCCTGTAAACAAAATTGTTTTGGCGGAATGCTGTGGTGTGAGGTGGGTATATGCAAATTGGGTTGATTATATATCTATTTTTATGTTTTAGTAATAGGTTAATATAGTTTTTGATTCCTGAAATTTGGGCCTGTTTTGGTTTTAGTTATTTAAATTTCAAATCCCATGATTTTAGTCTCTAAAATTTAGGTGTAATAGTATTAAAATCTACTAAAATGTCATAAACAACGTTAAAGTGATGATCACGAAAACTCACCAAATAGCACCCAACTAAATCTTGTATGGATGATGGAAGGAGGAAAAAATAGGTCCTCAAAACATAGCTTTTTAGCCTCTTGTTTTCCCCCCCCTCATTGTTCATTTTTAAGAGCTATTCATTGCATTGCACTCTGCTATCCACACAAGGTTTAACATGGGTTATTTGGAGTCTACATCACCATGTTTAACATCACTGCTAGCACTTTAGTAGATTTTAATACTATAGTATCGTCAAGGACTAACGTTTTAAGACAGATGAAATTTCAGAAACTAAAATCATGGGTTTAAAATTTGAAGGGTCAAAATCAAAATGAACTCAAATTTCAGGGATCAAAAATTATATTAACCCTTTATAGTTGTTAGTAGATGTACGTTACATATTTTAGATCATAAAATCCTTCTAATTAAAAAGTGACTTGCTGTATAAAGATATTTAAAATTAATATATACACATTACATATAATAATAAAATAGATGTAGATCACCTTAAGATTCAGCTATTTATATGTTTTTTTAATAGATAAATTTCAAAGACGTTAACTTTAAAAAGGTTCGGAATTTTTCTTACCCAAGTCTAGAGGATCTGTTTCCTATTTTTCTATGGATATATACGGTACGATTATATCAATCAAGTAACTTTTAATGAATGCATTGGATTCTATTAAAAGTAAGACATCATGGTTCATGACACTATATATAATTATAAACTATATGATTCCTGATTAAAGCCACAAGAAACCTTAAAACGTGATTCTCTCATTCTCAGAACAAAAAAACGCATGGAAGAACCTCGTTTGCGCATAGCAATGTATCTCTGGCTAGCCATTGGCCACATAACCCCATGTATTCAGCTCTCAAACAAATTAGCCAAAAGAGGTCACAGAATCTCCATCTTCATCCCCACAAGAACACAATCCAAATTACAGCATTTGAACCTTCACCCTCGTCTCATCTCCTTCATACCCATCACTGTTCCTCACGTTGAAGGCCTTCCTCAAGGCGCAGAAACAACCTCAGACGTGGATCCATCTCACCATCCCATCCTCATGACTGCTATGGACCGTACTAAGAAACAAATGGAGGATCTGTTGATTCAGCTAAAACCCAACACTGTTTTCTTTGATTTCACATATTGGCTACCAGATCTAGCTCGAAGATTGGGAATCAAGTCCGTTCAGTAGGGGGTTACTGGTTTAGTAGCTAGAGCTTTGTTAATATACGGAGAAACAGGAGGCCTGCAAGCAAGGAATAATCAATCTGGGTTCCCTGATATAAGGCTTGATATGCATGAGGAAAAAACCTTAAAGAAACTCAAGGGATTTGAGTTTGGAAGTGGCGTTCGCTTCATTGATCGACTTGAGTGGGGTGCAGAATCATCAGACGCAGCGGCGTTCAAAAACTGTAGAGAAATGGAGGGTCCTTTTGTGGACTATTTAGAAAAAGTGTGGGGGAGACGCATTTTGCTATCAGGACCTGTTATACCAGAGCCACACACCTCAACTTTAGAGCCAAAATGGGATCACTGGCTTGCGGGATTCAAGCATGGCTCTGTAATTTACTGTGCATTTGGAAGCTTGGTCAATTCCAAGAATTGATGTTGGGTCTTGAGCAGTCAGGTATTTAATGAAAATTCTGTTTTGGATGACCAAATTTTAAATTTTTAGAGCTTAGTCAATTCCAAGCTGTAATTAGTAGCAACAATTTTTAATACTTTCTGTGTTGAGAAATTTAACAAATACATGCCTATACTGTTTTCTCATCCCTAAGTTCAAGTTGGTATAGGTATGCCATTTTTGGTGGCAGCGAAGTCTCTAAAAGGATATGAATCAGTAGAAGCAAGTCTTCCAGAGGGATTTGAAGAAAGGGTTAGAGGAAGAAGGATAGTGCATGTGGAGGATGGGTTCAGCAACAGTTAATACTAGAACACTCATCTGTAGGCTGCTTTATTACTCACTGTGGTTCAGGCTCAATGTTAGAAGCACTGCTAAGCCAGTGTCAATTGGTTCTATTACCCACCTTTTCTGATCAAATCATCAATGCAAGGAGGATAAGCGAACGCTTCAAAGCTGGGGTTGAAGTGAAGAAAGGAGAAGAAGATGGATTCTTCACAAAGGAGAGTGTCTGTGAAGCAGTGAGGAGTGTGATGAATGAAGAGAGTGAGATTGCCAAAGAGATCAAAGCAAATCATGCTAAACTCAGAAACATATTGCTCAGTAACAACTTTGATTCTACTTATATTGACAATTTTTGCCACCAGCTTCAAGGTTTACTCAAATGTTGATGATCCGTGTTCATGTGGGCAAGCTATGTAGAAGCTAAATGCCAAGCTTTTCTATGATTATGCACTGTAAATCAAGTGTTTGGTTTCGATTTTCGTTCTTTATAAAACTTTTATGTGAAACTTTAGTGTTTTGTCGTGCATATAAGGGGGCTTACTTTTACCTACACGTCTATCAGCACTTTTGTCTTCTTTCATCTTTCATAGCACGATCATGAGTAAGACACGTATGATATAACTTTGGCCCCGTTCTCTTATTTTATCCATTTTTAATCTTTTAAATGTACGAAGTGGACCGAGAGATTAAAAGACATCAAGACAGAAATAATAATCAATAATATCTTGTGTGGGATGGATTTATCAACGGGAGTATATAATTGAATGGACGGCTACCTGTAGGCTAATTTATTTTTTAATTAAAAATATTAATATTAATGTCAACTTTCTTTTATTTTTTATTTTCTATTTAACAATATTTCACGGGTTAGAGCCGGCTAAATTTGACAGACGTGTATATGTTACTATCTTGTTTGTAAAACAAGATCTTATAATTAGGATCGGAGGTAGTGCATATTTATTTTCATATCATGAAGAGATGTCCAATTAAGTGATTGAAAAATGATAAAAAAAGAAAGCTGAAAATTATTAAATTGCAAATCAAATTTGGTAACAATATTTTATATCATGTTGACAACATTGAATTTGTAAATGATGATAAATTTTTGTTGATATTCTTTATTTGACATTTAGTAATTTCCAGCTTCTTTTTTTGTCATTCTCCCTTAATTGATTTACCGATCTTTAATTGGTTCATATTTTAATAATTGAATCAGGTTCATCAACCACGAAAATGAAACATAATGAATTAAAATTACGTTCATCAACACAAAAAATCTACGTTTCAGTGTTTTATCACAACCGTTTCAGCATTTAACTCACTGTGCCTATTGAGTATCCATCCAATCAAGAAAGATAAGTCTTCACTTAAGTAATTTTGTATTAACTTTAAGTGATTTTACATTATCAGATAAATATGTGAGAAAAACTTTGTATCTTAAAATATAGAAGTGCCTGTTCTTATTGCTTCCCAAACACCCATGTCTAGACTTTTATCTTATTGATCATATTATAGTCAAAGATCCAAGCATGGGCATGAATTCTCTCTAGATGACACAATATGTTTATAGTGCATTCTTAAGCTCCTCGATGATAATGATTCTCCAATGCAATTTAATTACCTTTCCCTAACTGGGCGCCAACTTAATTCCTCCATAAATTTAGATAGAAATGCAAGAGAGGGTCGTAGAGGAAGAAGTTAAAAGAAAATGATCATGCAAATTAAGTGATAGGCAGGGAGGTTTTTGTTTATAAAAAAAAATTGGTAAGAACAATTTTAAACACTTCCTCTATGTAACAGGCACCCAAAATCAACGTTTCAGCATATTTATTCACAATGAGAAAGTTTCAGCGTTTATTGTCTGCTTTTATTTCTCCTGTTTAAACATATGGTCAGGTTATGAAATTAGTGGCTTAAAAGTTAAAACTCTTCGTTTTGATTAGATGCGAAAGCTACAGCATCAGAGGCTAAAACTTGTGATTTTCAAAATTTCAGGCTACCATGGAAGAATCTCTGCACATAGCCATGTTTCCATGGTTTGCTATGGGGCACTTAACCGCATATCTACAATTATCTAACAAGTTAGCCAAAAAAGGACACAAAATCTCCTTCTTCGTCCCCACAAGAACACAATCCAAATTACAACATTTAAACCTTCATCCTCATCTCATCACCTTCGTTCCCATCACCATTCCTCCCATTGAAGGTCTTCCACATGGTGCAGAGACAACCGCGGACGTGTCTGACTCTTTGTTCCCACTCATTATAACAGCCATGGATCGTATTGAGAAAAAAATTGAAAGTCTTCTCATTGATCTACGCCCAAACTTCGTCTTCTTTGATATTTCTGCTTATTGGTTACCAAAGCTAGCTCAAAGTTTGGGGATTAAGACTGTTCAGTACTGGACTGTTTCTGCAATATCAATAGCTTACATGGAATCATTAAAGAGACAATATCATGGAACAAAATTTTCTGCGTTTGATCCCATGCAAACTGTTATTGGACTGTCTGATTCGACCATTAAGCTTTCTGTCTATGAAGCACGAGCATTGGGTAGAGTCTTGGAATCTGAGTTTGGTACTGGTGTTCCTTTCATTGATCGAATGGTTAATTCTGGCTTGCCAGACGCTATTGGATTCAGAAGTTGCAGAGAGATGGAGGGTCCTTTTCTAGATTATTTGGAAACCCTACATGGAAAATCTGTGTTGCTTTCTGGCTATCTTACGCCAGAGCCACCTACCTCCCCTTTAGAGCACAAATGGGTTCATTGGCTTGGAAGATTCAAGCATGGTTCAGTAATTTATTGTGCTCTTGGAAGTGAATGCATATTACAACCCAATGAATTCCAAGACTTGTTGTTGGGTCTGGAGCTCACAGGTATGCCTTTTTCACCTTTTTTTTTTTTTTTTGAAGTTTAAGGATGTACTTGAATTAGTGGTGACAAAACCATTTTTATTCTATCTGAATTTTACAAATTAAGTGAGGTTAGTATGATCTATGTTTGGATTGATGTTTATAAAAAGTCAATTCAAAAAATTAAATTTGTTTGAATGGACAAAAAAGTAATTTTAGATATAAAATGACTGAAAATAACATGAGTTTTGTTAAATAATTATGTATATAATGTGATAATTCTAAAAAAATTAAAATTAAAATTATAAAAATAGTTAATATATTATTAAGAAATATAAGGTTTCAATCTATTTTGTTTATAATATTTATCTATTTTATTCTCAAATAATTTCTATATGATGATTACACATACTAAGAGTTTTCATTAATGGGTAGTTTTAATGCACATAAATAACAATGATATTTTAAGTAAGACAATTCAATTTATTACAAATAACTAATTTAATTAATTTTTTTTAAATGCCTTCAAATTAGGTATTTAATTTTATATTAAAATAGATAATACTCCTCTGGTCCTAAATTAACTTATACTAGTGTGTATAAAAGCCTTATATTTAGGACCAGAGGAGTATCAAATTATTAGGCTTGTTAAGAATAATTTTGTCTTTTTTTCATTGTCATTTTTTCTCTCTCCATGGCGCGCTGATAAAATCTCCTTGGATTAGCTTCAGCATTGGAATGGCACTTTACCCAAAGCTTCTAGGAAAAAGCTGATCTAAACATGTGTTCAAACCTCCACTTACCAAGAACGTATGTTTGACTCATTCTGATGCATGTTTTCTGTTGAAAACGTGACTCCAAACACACGCTGAACCATTCAATTCAGCTCTTCAAGTTTCAGTAATTTAATCCATTGGTCCCTCTACACTTTAGAAAATCTTCTAGTCCTCTGCAGAATTGTAACCGACTCATAAAGTGTTGATATCAATCTATATATACATACTATCTCTGATGCTAATTATAAGATCTCATTTGTAGTCTACAAACGATATCTTATAATTAGGACTAAAAGTAGTATATTAAATGATTAAAAGTTGAATGACAATGCCGTCCTAAGTTAAACTTCGGACACTAAATTATGATTGAGTCAAACTATAAGGATTAAATGTCTAACTTGAATTGAATTGATGCACAGGTATGCCATTTTTGGCTGCTCTAAGACAACCAATTGGATTTGAGACAGTTGAAGAAGCTTTACCAGAAGAGTTCAAACAAAGGGTTGAAGGTAGAGGGATGGTACATGGAGGATGGGTACAACAACAATTGATTTTGGAACATCCATCCGTAGGATGCTTCATTACACATTGTGGGTCAGGTTCTGTAGCAGAGGCACTAATGAATCATTGCCGGTTAGTTTTATTACCTAATAGAGGGGATCAATTCTTCAATGCAAGGTTGGTGAGTAGAAGTTTCAAGGCTGGGTTTGAAGTGGAGAGAGATGAAGAAGATGGTTCCTTCACAAAAGAATCTGTTTGTGAAGCTGTGAAGAGTGTGATGGATGATGAAAGTGAGGTTGCTAGGGAAATCAGACAAAACCATAGCAGATTGAGAAATCTCTTACTTAGCAATGATTTGGAGTCCACTTATATTGAAAGCTTCTGTCAAAAGCTTCAAGATTTACTCAAATGACACGCATATGTATTCTTCGAGCTGTGTCTTTGTTAGATTCTTCCATGAAATTATGTTTTTTCTCATCTCTTTGTTAGAATAAACGACTTATTATTCGATCGTCTTGCTTCCGTCACTTGCTATTTACAAAAAAATTTACATATATATATATATCACGGGACTATAAGACTATTGATAAAAAGTTGTTAAAACATTAGGAAATAACATCTTAACTTTGTAATGTAATCTCTTCGTCATGTGGTCACTTAATTTATATACTTTTGGGACTTTATTGCTTTTATCATGTTTAGATATAAAATTCGTATTAAAATAAATTATCTTGAGTTTTGGATTATAATATATACACGTAGAATTTTTATTAATTTTATATTAACCATTTTAATTATTAATCCAATAATAAAATGAGTGAATCATTTACTCTCTCCCACCTTTAACTTCCTTCAAATTTTTTGGTCAAAACTTCCTTAAAATTTAACCAGTAAATTATTTATGAATTATTTTTTAGAAATATTCATATATTTAATTAGTTCATAATAAAAATAATTTTAAAATATTGTGCGATTTTTTTTTTGGGGTTAAAGCGGTCTTTATTAATAATTGATAATTTTGGAAATTGGGTTTATTGGGGCCAAACAGGTAATTTTATAATTTTCCGTATGCCTTCCGAGTTTCAACGAAGCGTGGCAATTTCGGAAGCGTCGTTATTATTGCAGCGGGAAGATCATCCTTCGTGTTGTGTCGTGTCTGTGTGTGAACCTGCTTGCTCTTTCTCGGAACAATTCAGTAATCACTCTCAGACGTCGATGACGAAGTAGCTCTTCAAGCGTAGTCGGATTGCAAAACTTCAATTGCGGTAGAAAATGACGGAGCAAGACGGAAATTGGGATTTTCATCTCAGAACGTTGTCTAATAGTGCCAGAGACTCCAATACCGCTAATGATCCTGCTTCTGATCCCGCCCTTCTTCAATCCGTGAGTCTTTCTCTCAGAGTCCTTACTTTCTATTCACTTGTCGGGAAAAAATGATGTCTTTCAGATATATTCTCGACAGAGTTATTCCACATTGCCTTATGCTCGAGTTTCCTGCTTATATCCGTTTTTACACTTCAATAATTTGGCTCGTCCTTTTCCTCACCATTTTCTGAACTACCATATAGCCAATCTCTCGATTATTTAAGGTCAGATTTCAACAGCTTTAACGGATGCCTTGGTTGAATTTGATTAGGTGAAAAAGCTACATGAAATTTGTGTGGCTGAGAATTCTGAGGACTTGGTAGCAAGAGTTTATCCGCAAATTAACAAGATTTTTCAACGCGCGGCGGCTTCACTCTCTCACTCTCGTACCTCAAATGGCCTTCTGTTGCTCGTATGTCATTTTTTTTTGGGGAAAAAACTAATATTTGATTGATCTCAGAATTATTATTATTATTATTATTTTGTCTATGTCGTGTAAGATTCAATCTTTAAAATCTGAATATGGTTTTTGTGTATTCAGTGACCGGATATTCAACAATCTTCCAATTTGGTTGATGCTCGATACTTTAAACTCCAGCAAATCTTTGTTGTCACCTATTAGTTAACTTGAGATGCCCACCGGTTTCTCTGTCCAAATTGCTTTCATTGATGTATCTAATCTGTTCTGAGCATAGTCCAGACTTGCAGGCTTATTTTACATCAATGGAGCTGCTACTTTATCAAATTACAAACAGATTTTTGTATGCGTAGTATTATTTTTGGACTTTAAATAGCTTAGGTAGAGCAATTTTTTTTTTTTGGCGCAATAAAAGAAAATAAGAGCAAAAGGTGTTAGCTTGTTCAATGCCGTGAGAAATCCACATCACCTAATTTATTTATTCATTATCCTTGGATTTGTTCAGTTTCTTCTCTGGGCTTTTCCTTTGTGGGTTCAAAAGGTGATTTGTTGATCTGGCATGTGTTTTTGATAATATATATATATATTCTTGTTTCTTATGCTTTTCTTGTATGTTTCGTCAGGCTATTCTTCAGTTTTACCTAGATTTTGGGGAGGTTGTTCTTCATGATGCTGATCCTAGTCTCAGGATTTTTTTCCGTTCATGCTTGAGCAGGTAATTATAAGTTTTCTAACTGGCCAAAATTAGCTAAGGTTCTAGCTGATAGGGAAGTGGGAAAATGAGATAATTTGTGATGCACTTATTCTGTCACATTAGATGTTTATTTAAGTGCATAATCTGATCAAACTGCGCTTATTTTGTTGTTTTGTTCTTTTTCCGTTGTAGCAAAATTCTCTCAAAATCTATATCCATGTATAATATAAAAACTTTAGCAAGCCACATTGTTCATGAGTCATGAAAAGTGCTTACTTCTTAGATTCTATGCAATTCATGGGATCCACACTATTTAATTTCTATTTTAGGGAGTTTGCTGATCCTGTTGTAGCAGGAGCAACACTTGAGTTTCTCATTGTCAACAGAAAAAAGTTTACGAGTTCCTTCCTGAACCTATTGCCTCAGGTATTGCCTAAGTTCTTTTGAGCATTCCATTTTTATGTTTGATTATTGTGTATGATGGATCAAATAAAATAAAAAAGTTATCTGATGTTATTTGAACTGTTTTCTTGGCAGTTTTTCCCACTGCTGTTAAAGCTTGTCGCTTGGCATGGGGAAAGGTAAGCTGTTCTTTAAGGGTTGTGGCAGGAGTACAAAGTTTAAGTGCCATTACTGCTATTGTGAATTAATAAATTTAAACCATAGATCTTGTAGGCTCTGACAATGTTCAATGATTAGACTGCAACCATCTAATTTTACATAGTTTGGCAGCATGTACATCATAGGTTATATATGCCTTCTGAGTACATGCCTTATTCGTTTGCAGCTTTCTTATGTTGACCATTTAACTCTAAAAGAGGATGGTTATTAATTTGATGGAAATTTTAAAACTGTTTACCATGATCTTTTCCTAAACAAGATTGCTGCATTTGCACCTGGTCATGTTTACAATGATTTTAATGGTATTTAAGAAGAGTTAACAGTAAGTTGATAGGGTTTAGTTAGCAAAATTGTGAGCTAATACAGGAATATCTATTAGTTGTGTACATAATGCCAGTGTTCTGCAGCTAGCATCTCTATTGTACCAGTATGTAATGAAGAACACAGTGTCAAGATGTTTATTGAAGAAGGAACCCTTCGGTTTATTCTAAGAACCAGATAAAGGAGTCTTCCTTGAACAAGGAGCTTGGAAAGAGTCATTATGTAAAATATTTAAAAGAAATTGTCTTTTCTTGCACTTAAATTTGATCGTTGTGCTTGGGTGCCGATCATAGACATGTATGAATCCATAGAGCTATTTATTGGATGTTATCTGGATTATTGTCTAATCATCTCTTCTTTTTTTTTTTTCCTGATCTTGCAGATTAGGGAAATTGTTCCTGAAGGTTTTACCGGGATTGATATCATCTGGGTCATTCCTTCCTTTGTTTATATCTCTAGTGGACTTGCCAAGTATGTCCAAATTTCATAACCATGTAATTTTTGTTTTCCTCTAGATTTATGAACACAAATCATTTAGAAGTGCTTATTCTATTTTAATATTCAGGATGAATGCCGAAGTATAATAGATGGTAAGGCCCAGAGACATGGTTCTTGCGTTTTTGCAGCTCCCTCACATGTTTTATTTCTATTTTATGTTAGTGCATCTTATCCCTATTTGGAATTAAGGCAGGATTACAATTGAAGATAAACAAAATGCTTAAAGTAGAGGATCTAATAGCGGCCAGTCACCACACTGTCACCCCTCAGGGGGCCACCAAAAAAGGAAGAAAGAAAAGTGAACCATGGCAATACTCTTTAATCATTAATAGAAGTCATTTTGGCTAAACAGATAGCTACCAAAAAATACTACAAGCTTGATGGTTTCGGAGTATCTGATGGTGTTCTTTTTCTTTTTACACTTAGCAATGGTTTTGTTGTTTTGAAATTTCTATCATTTTTCCTAGTTTTGGTTGTGGCATTGGAAAAGGTGGAAAAAAGCTCTGGACCCCTAATTGGAACTGGTATAGCTTCAATTCAGCAAAATACAGCTCCTAAGGTTATCTTTGACGCCATAAGTTGGAGAAAATTTAGTGTCAATCATACAAGTCTATACAATATAAGAAAATTTGGTCACTTACGATGCAGATGCTACTTGCCCTTATGGATGAAGCCTATACTGGTTCGACTATAGAAGATGGTGCAGGAGATTCTGAATCCGAGGATAACAGTGCTATTGATGTAGATAGCCCTTTGTTCCTGGAGCTTTTAAAGGATGAAAATGATGGGCTCGCTGTATGGTCACCTTTCATCTTACTGGTTGCCATTGTTTAGTCCAGTCTATTTTGGTTCTTGTTGTCTGTTGGGTTTAGTTCTAGTTGTTTTGCCATTTATTCTCAGGCATTATGCTTATAAGTGAATTTTTATCACTTGGACTGAATATTAGTAAAGTTTGTTGCTACTCAAAAAATGTTTTCTGCACTCGACAATCCTAGAATCAATGTTTGGCAATGCCTTACGAGAAGTAATGCATAAAGCTTCCCATCCTAATCATTATTTTGAATAGATTCTCTTTTTATGTTTAATGTTATACCTTCAGTCATAGTTTGTTATGTTATTGGAAAAGAAAGAGAGAGAAAGCGAAGAGAAACAGAGAGAATAGGGGAAATTAGAGAGAAGGGGAAAATAGTAGAAGGCAATAGACGGAAGAGAAAGAGAGTTCCATTAGGTTGATCACAATACAGCACACTTACAAATGAGAGATAAGCCTGTTTATATAGGCGAAGTCTAACTGCTAGTAACTAACTATTATTCTAACTAACTCACATAATTCTGTTATTTATTTATTACAATAACATATCATAGTTATAATCAGATAATTGCCAACTTGACCATTGAAGTGGTGAGGTTAATATTTAATTTTGGATATTAAATTCTTGGTTTTAGTGTAGTGGCATTCTTTCTACATAAGTTTCGGTTCTCTAATGGTTAAATCTAATGATTATTGTTAATGACATAGTCAAGTCTTTCATTAAAAAGAAACGTTTACTGACTGACTGGTAAAGCCAAAGCTGATTATCTTCGGGTTTTCCTCAAGAAGTATGCCAATTAGCTCTTTGATGTTTTACAGTTTGGCATCCTTATTATAATTGGTGGCAGCAGGATGGTGATTAACTAAACTTTGAGGCTTTTTAGGCGGATTAGCCCCCTGACATTTCAAAATAAAATAATGTGTTGCGCTAATCAAATCAGATCCGAGATGTGATATGGTTCCAAAGTGATTCGCTGATAATGAGCAAGGAATATCCGTCTTTCTACTAAACAGGATGTATTGAACTCATAATTCATTAGATACTTTTTATGAATGTCAACTAAGTTTCCTTGGCCTTGATGTAAGTTATATCATATGCCAGGAACGCCACTGGACATCTCCAGGGATGGCTGCATTATTACAGGCTGCGGTGAATAGTCCTTATTCTGATAGGCTGAAACAAGCACTCATCCTGGCACCTCCCCTTCTTGATGTATACTTCTCCATAGCATTGCATGAAGTCAATGAATGTAAGTTCCTCCACAAGAGTCTCTATGTGACATTGCGTTATTTTCAATTTTTCATTATATATGGTGAGAGTTCATTGTCCATAGTATCTGTCCATTTATTTAAGATGTATTCATGAGCTTACCGGTTATTCAAATTCATTTTCAGCTTTGATGTGCGCATTAATTCCTCTGCTTATGTCAAGATATTCTACAATATTTCCTGACAAAAACTTTTCTCATGAGGTATGTATACAGTGGAACTATTGAAATTATCTTCTCTTAGCATGACAGCTTCAAATAGCTTTTGAGAACGTTGCTGTCCTTCGGGATTGATCAGTGGCAATCTCCATTCTGAAACAACATCAGTTTAAGTAGTTTAGCCTGAGGAGATAATGTTGCTTGAATTTTTGGCCTTCTATGTTTTTTTCTTAAAAAAGTTTCCTACATTGAGCAAACTCATTAAGATTGGCTGCACTAAAATTACGTATCATACCAAGGAAGTTTTGCAAAAGCTAGAAATAAGAGGAAATAATTGGTATTTGTATTACTCTTGATACTGCCAAGATATTGCTTGTGTTGATCAGGTGGCATCATGGATTATCTTTTCCGCATGGAAGATCATTATTCCACTGCATCATCTTTTAAGATCTTGTTTAATATGAAACAGTGGATCTTACGTGAAGTCTAATCCCATTATTGTCAGCAACCAGAATACAATTTTTTATTAATTTAGGAAAATGAAACTAATGGAGACTTGGGTAGCATGGGATGCCTAAATTCTACATTGAATAACATGGAATACTTAATGGAGTATTTAAGTAGGGTGTTTCTTCCAATTGAATACCTTGCTTTTGGGGGAGGGTTTCCTATCCCACTTGAACACCCATCAACCTTTACAAATTTATTAATTTATTCAGTAAGAGCTGATTTTTATTTATTTTAAACATTCAAAGCAGCATTTTAATACTCCCCTTCCTTGATGAATATGCAATCATGAATATCAGTTGGTGTTTCCAGTCAAAAGAACTGAGCCGCAGATGTAGTTATAAGATTGTCATTCTGACTTTTGTTTGGCAAATTAGTCTGTGACTACTACTATTTTCACAAAATTATCACATTGTCAATGTTTACAAATGGTTTTAGGTTCACAAGAGGATATTGGAGTTCATGCTCTCTGCTTTTCAGCACTCACCAAATTTTATAGCTCTTTTGAAGGTATTGTTTTGACAATATACAGCTTTCATTTAAGATTTTAAAACAACTATAGTTAATTTTGAGCTCAGTCCAATGGACTTTATATATTTTTAAGATGACAAATAAAATCTATTATGAATTGGAAGCTCATGTGAGGATATAATTTTGGTGAGAGGTTTATAGAGTCAATAATTGCTCGTGATTATTTTTAGAAGGTCATGGCTTATTGCTTATATGAATTCTTTGCAGAAACCTATAATAGACAGAGTGGGAGAAGCTTATGACAGCCCAGAGAAGGTTAGCAACCATTTCACTATTGTTGAGAGAGGGAGTGAGTGATGCAATAAATTTTGAAAATACATTGATTGCTGTCTAGACAGAATTGGCATTGCAATTATGTTGGGCCATTGGAGAGCACGGTGGAGGTGGTGGATCTCACAAAGATGAAGCACGGGAGCTTTTTGAGAGTCTAGAACTACTTCTGTATGAAAACCTTTCAACTAGGTATGACATGCAAAACCCATTGCCTCCTTCTGTTTGGAGATATTGATTTTGAGTCATTGTTTGATGGATTCATCCACTTTTGTTTGCTTGGAAGTCGTTTGGGTCTGAGGCAAGATGTATCCCGTAGCTCCAATGAGGAGGCCTACAGCAAGTCATCACAGTCCAGGCTTCTATGTTTTGTTGTAACAGCCATTGCAAAACTTGCTACACACCACCGAGAATTACTCCCTAGGGCACGTGTATCATTGGGCAAGGTATTTTTTTCTGGTTTCTGCAAGCAAGCTACAAGGCTGTTGATTTGATTATTTCTCTATTTAATAAGGGTTTGCGCTTCAGGTGGCTCGATCTCAAATTTCAGATGCTAGAGTATGGACACGTGCCCGTGATTTCCTCGGTTTAATGAATGATCCTGCCATTTGTTCATCCATCCTAGGTCCTTCACGACCCTCACAAGGTACTATGCGGAAAGCGGGCAGCATAAACTGGAATGAAGGGTCAAGAAAGATGATTGCTCATGTTCCTTTTTACCTCCTTGGGGAGCTAGAAGGTGAAATATCTTTTTACTCTTTTTCCTGTCTCTGTTTCTCAGTGGTGGTGGGTTGTGCAGTTTATCTACTCATGAGCACTTGAAAAATTGAGTTTGTATAAAGTAGTAGAGTAACCATTGCTTTTACTTTCTCTCGCTGGTAACACGCGCATGCACACGAACATAACTTGTGATTTTTGCTTGTCCATGTCTCATGGTACTTGAGAGTTTAAATCAAATCTGAGTTGCTAGAGAAAAATCTGATATTTACATTTGGGTTCTCTCTTGTTACAGGGGCACCTTTTCATGACTTCTCGTTCTCGGATATCATTCCCAGAAGATGACGAAAGCCAATTTGCCGATTGTTTCTCGATTATGGTCGTTCTAGTTTCATATTGAGCAATTTTTGAGTATGCCATCACCGATACTTTTTTGTGCTATGGTTCAAGGCTTATCTTTCTATACTGAATACTGTATCAATTCCTATTGTAACATTGCCCTTGAGGTTGGTCATATAACATACATACATATATATATATATATATATATAGGTTAAATTCCTTTACCAAAGCATATTTCCTCGCGTCTTTTCACACACTGTAAAAACTGGAGCAATCCAGTTGAAAATTGAAGTTCGAATTCTCTAAGATATTTCTACCCGCATTCTTGCAATCTCGTTCATTTTTTAATTCAGTTGAAGTGTAACTTAGTAGGCATGTATCATCTATCTGATCCCCTCTTAAGCTCCCACAGTGCAAAGATGCAATCTTGGGTTGCTGTACGACCAAAACAATTCTATTACTGACCTCATCATCTACATGCCAAAGATATGGGATATTTCTTTTGCTTAGAAAACTGATTTTTAACCAACAGAGTTTGGATTTAGCCAAAAAAAAAAAGTCTCTTATAACGTTGAGTCCTCGTTAAGAAGGGTGTTTGCATTTTGTATTTGATAATATCTTAAATGGAATTATTAAAAATCAGGGGTAGTATAACAAGGACAAATAACAATCATAGAGATAATACAGCATGCCAGGGTTATTAACAGCAATACTTCAATTTCAGCATCGGTTGTACACCCATCTTTCGGCATGCCCCCGTTCACTAGAACTTGTACCTCTGAGAAAACCAAAAAGATCCTTACAATCTAACCAAACAAACAGACATAGAAAAACGTAAAAGGGGCAGATAGTGATGTCTTATTCATACAGCTCACGACACACTGTAGTACTAGATATAGAGTCATATTCTGGCACTGAACACAAAAGCTTTAACAGCCTCAAAAGTTCGTCTGAGAACCTTCTTAATGACATGCAATGATTGAGAAGGCACAGCTGATTTAATAGAGTTATAGTCAAATATGTGAAATGAAACAGTGAGAATACTTGCGACCCCACTGTGGGGTCCATCGTCCATTGGGATCTCATCTGGGAGAATGGCAAAACCTGAAGGTAATATGCCCACTTTTTCTGGGTCTCCTCCCTCCAGTAGTTCTGTTACCGCTGATTTGTCCATTGGTGCATAAACCACATAGGACCCACTTATGTCCGTGTGGCTCTCTTGAATGTAGTTTATCACATAATGGTCCATGTCATCCTGCAAATCCCAAAACAAATGTCTAATTTCCACTAGCTCATGTTGCTACACGCGAATTGTAAAATGGATTAAGTTCCGTCCATTTTTTTAGTAACACTCAATATTCTAACTTTTAGTGCATTCAGCATCTTAAGGCACTTTTCAGTAACGATCAATATATTATAAAGTACTCCCTCCGTTCTTTATTATAAGAGACGAATAACCAAATTACGTTGATAAAAAAAACAGTTAAAATTAGTTAAGAACAATCAATATGTAAAAAGTATAATTTTTTTTCCAAAAATGCTCTCATTAATAAGGAGAGGAAGAGAACAATGGTAATTTATTAAAAGAAAGAGAAGTGGGAAGGAGAGAGAGTGTGAGTAGGAGACAATAAATATGGGTAAAATAGGAATCAACACAAAAAA
>NW_021632308.1:0-41305 GCF_004799145.2 Neltuma alba | reverse complement strand
GTCCTCAAATGTTTGACAAATTGAAGTGTGAATGTTGAACACCTTTATGTGAAGGTTGTACCGATTTCACAAAATTGTCTGCAGTGTTGAAACTGTATAACTTGAAGGCAAGAAATGGGTGGAGCGACACAAGCTTCACAAAACTGCTTTTACTTGTTAAGAAAATGCTACCGAAGAAAACAAGTTTCCAAGCAAAACGTATAAAGCAAAGCAAGTGTTGCGCTCTGTCAGCCTCAGCTATCAGAAGATACGCGCTTGCCCTAACGATTTCATTTTGGTTAGGAATGAGTATAAGTCACTAACTAAGTGTCATAAGTGTAATGCGTGGTGCTACCCAAGAGAATGGAAAGAGCCTGAAGAAGGCATTATGGCCTTTTCCCATTGTGCCAAGATTCAAGTGCTTGTATAATAATGTAGAAGATGCGAGAAATTTAAGGTGGCATGCAGATAAAAAGATTAAGATGGCATGCTTCGGCATCTGCTGATTCTCTAGAATAAAAGAAGTCTGATATTAAGTATTCTAAATTCGGGGAAGAAGATAGAAATCTACGCCTTGCATTAGCCACCAACGGAATAAACCCGTATGGGATGCAATGCAGCACCCATAGCACATGGCCAGTGATTTTGTTTATATATAACCTTCATCCATGGCTATGCATGAAACACAAGTATTCGATGATGTCTATGATAATCTCTGGGCCAAAGCAACCGAGAAATGACATAGATATATATCTAGCTCAATTAATTGAAGACTTAAAAGTATTGTGGGAGAATGGAGTTGATGTATATGATGCATATAAGAAAGAAACATTCAAGTTGAGAGCTATGTTGTTTGGCACAGTTAACGACTTCCCTGCGTATAGTAATCTCTCAGGGTATAGCATTAAAGGACAACTTGGTTGTCCCATTTGTGAAGAGAGCACAGATTCTATAAGATTGAAGCATGGAATGAAAAATTCATATATGGGACATTGTAGATGGTTGTATCGTGATCATCCTCCTACCGGCGATCTAAAAAATATTTCAATGGGAATTCAGAAGAAGGTAAGGCACCTATACCGTTGACTAGGGAGGATGTATTTCAAAAGGTAAAAGATATAGATTGTGAATTTGGAATACCTTTGACGAGGCATGTTAGGACAAGTGGGTGGAAGAAGAGGTCTATTTTCTTTATCTTGCCGTATTGGGTAACCCTAAATGTGAGACATTTCTTGATGCTATGCATATTGAGAAAAACTTATGTGAAAATCTTTTCGGCACATTGCTTCATATTCCCGAGAAGACTAAAGATGGCACAAATGTGAGGCTAGACATGGTTGAGATGGGGATAAGGCAGGAATTGGCACCAGAGGATAAGGGAACTTGTACATTTCTTCATCCAGCAACTCACACACTTTCTCGAAAAGAGAAAAGTAGCTTTTGTGAGTTTCTTGCTGCCGTAAAAGTTCTGTAAGGTTACTCTTCTAACATTAGTAACCTTATTTCAATGAAGGATTTGAAGTTAAAAGGTTTAAAATCTCATGATTGTCATGTGTTGATGGAAAACTTTATTCCAATGGCAATACAAGCTATTTTACCTAATAAGGTGTGAGTTACGATAATGAAGTTATGTTTCTTCTTTAAGTCTCTTTGCAGCAAAGTGATTAATCCTAGTAAATTGCCAAGATTGCAAACCCGAATCATAGTTACGTTATGCGAACTTGAAATGTATTTTTCTCTGGCCTTTTTTGACATCATGATCCACCTAACCGTCCATTTAGTTAGAGATGTCCAACTGTGTGGCCCAGTGTTTTTAAGATGGATGTACCCAATTGAGTGTTACATGAAAATATTGAAAGGGTATGTAAAAAACTGGAGTCGCTAGAGGGTTGTATCGTAGAACGATATATTTGTGAAGAGGCCACTGAATTTTGTACCCATTACTTAAAAAATGCAAGTGATATAGGGGTTTCAGTGTCTCGTCATGAGGGAAGGACGGACGTAGAAGTGATTATGGGAAAGAAAGTTGTAACTATTTCAAATCAACAGTGGAAGCAAGCACATCTATATGTATTGCACAACTCTGAAGAGATTGAAGACTATGTGGACAAGCATATTAATGAGCTTAAGAGGGATAATCCCAATAAACTTGAAAGTTGGTACACCAAAACATACAATAAACAATTTACAGCATGGTTGAGAGAGCACGTGCATGGCAACTATAATATTGATTCTAATTCTGTTTCGAAGAAATTAAAGTTGTTGGCAAATGGACTGAGCAAACATGTGATTTCTTTCACAAGCTACCTTATCAATAGGTTCACTTTCTATACTAAAAAACAAGATGATTGGAGTAAACAGCAAAATAGTGGCATAACTCCTATAGCTAATATGATGCATATATCAAGTGTCAAAGATAAAAATCCTATCTATGCACGTATGTCATACTTTGGGGTGATTGAGGATATTTGGGAGTTGGATTACATTGAATTCAGAGTTCCGGTATTTGGTTGCAAGTGGGTGGACAATAATAATACATTGAGAATTGATGACTTAGGGTTCATACAATTGAATTTGAATAAGGAAGGATACAAGGAAGAGCCTTTCATTTTGGCTTCTCAGGCTACACAAGTTTTCTATGTCCCAGACCCGACTACTAAAAGATAGTCTATTGTTTTCTTGACCAATAAAATGAATGAGGAGATGGGGTATGAAGACAATGCAGTTGAAGATGATCCATTTCAAGGGACATCACTTGAATCTCATTTAAATGAAGATGAATCCATGTACATCAGGCACAATCACAACAACGGAATTTGGATTTTAAAGAGGGGGAAAGTGTTTTGTAAGAAGATCAAAACAATTCAAACCAAGAAGAATATACAAAAACATAAGAGTAGAAAAAGGAAAAGATTTACTTAAACATACATGTAAATTCTTTTATTATTCTTGATTGAAAACTTTATTTGTTTTAATTTTGTTTAAGTCAATTTCATTATTAATAACTTTATTTTCATTTAATGGTTTCTAATTCATTTTGTTTGATTGAATTTCATTGCAGATGGCAGACGATAGTGGATCGAGCATTGACAATCCTTCTCAGCCTGGGGATGCCTCCGACCAGGAGAGACAGGTGTGGGAAGAGGCAGCACGCATACAGAGGGGGCTTTGTGTCATGCAAGAGTTGATGAAAGCTCAGATGGAAGGAAAGAAATTTGCCATATAGTGGAATAAGAAAGGACAAGCTATACAGTCAAATAAATTTATCAGCTACATTGGGACAGTGGCATGAAGCACCGTGCCTATTACAGTGCAGTATTGGAGGAGGGTTGATCGTTTAGTGTGGGATGCTCTTTGGACAGATGTATTAGTAAGATATTATAACAACTCAAGTTTCATTTTCTGACAAGCTACCTCACACTAATGAGTTGTTTTGTGTGTTTTCCAGTCTGGATTTGATATAGATGAGAGCAGGAAGAAGTTTGTGGAGGGGAAGGCTAGGAGGGCACTGTGGTCTTTCTGCTATTTTGTGACACACAAGTACTTGAAGGATCCTTCCATAGTCAACGAGTCTGAGGTTCCTAACTTGATACGGGACTTGGTCAAACCAGACAATTGGGCTGCTTTTGTGACGTCACGTTGTGATAGTCAATTTCAAGGAATAATCCTCATGTAATTCTAAATTAAATAGTCCGTTTTCTTTAATGTATATATTTTTGAACTAGAATCTTATTTGTTTTTGCAGGAATTAAGTGTCTAAAATATGGAAAGGGTAAAGAAGAATCAATATCCCTACCGAAAAGGGTGCTTGGGTTATGTGGACCTCAAGAAAGAGGTGACTCAGAAGGAGGGATCAGATGTCACTGTATCCCGTCAGATGCTGTGGGCATTGGCTAGGCAAAATAAAGATGGCCAAATTGATAATCCTCGCGTTAAGGAGGTCGTGGACAGGATGGTGAGTTTTATTTTAAATTAAATAATCCTCATGTTATCAAACATCTCAAAGTATGAATTCTAACAATGTTTGTTGAGTAGGAGAGTTTGTCCCAAGAAGTTTCACAAGAGGCACATTCTGTAAATGACCAGGATATATTGACGAGGGCATTGGGGACTCCTGATCATCCTGGTCTTTTTAGAGGCGTCGGTTATGGAGTCACCAAGAGGGATTACTTCGGGTACCAATAAAAGCCCTCTTCGTCATGCACGCCTTCCTCTGTTGAGTTTATGGAGCTGAAAGAATAAACGCACTGGTTAAAGGAGCAAGTTGAAGTGCAAACATGCCTAATCGAGCAGTTGATTAAGAATCAAGCACCACAGCTGCTCCAAATCTCAGCCCAAGTGGCAAAGATAGCTATACATTCCCCTTACTACCTGAGGTATAATACTTCTTGTGTTTATATGATTACATTCACTTATTTTCATATCACACTAACTTGTCTCTTATGTTAAATCAGGGTAAAGCAAACGTTCAGTCTATGGCAGATGGCCCTAAACATCACACTGTTGCAATGGCCTGCATGTTCAATTTACCAGGGGAGAGCATGATTCATAATGTGCCTCTCCCTGCTGATCATGTGAGGGTGTAGTTGAACATTGCTATTGATCCTAATTATACCCTCTTGATACCCACCTCAGATGCAGAGACAATGGCTCAAGCAGTGGGTAGCTTTGTTGCTTGGCCTGGCCGTCTTCTTACATTAGGACATCCTTCAAAGGTATATATGTATAGGTTGAAACATTCAGTTGATTTAAAATAAACTTTGTTTTAATTACAAACAGTCTGTTTGTTAGTCTACGAGGAAGAAGAAGAGCCTATTGGGCCATCACTCATTATCGTTGCTACAGAAGCAGCCCTCTGAGCTCGTTCAAGCGGTATCATCAAGACTCCAAATATGTCTTGAGGAATATGTAGTTGGAGCCAGATTAGAACATGGCGAGGATTTCATGCTTCCCCTAGAGTTTGAGCCAAAGGTCAATGGTCGACCCTCGTCAGAGTACGTCACAAATGATGTATTGAAAGAAATTTCGATGCATGGAATGGCTAGAACAAATGCCTGTAACTTTATATCAAGTGTTAAAACCTTAACTATACTTAAGTACTTGAACATTTATTCTATTAATATCTTTGTTTGTTGATTTCGGTATCTTTTCAAGAACTTTATAGTTCCTAGTGGCCTTCATGACAAGTTCAAGATTATTAGCCCCCACACTTTTGCTAGCCACAGACCTAATACGAAGAAGAAAGACTTATCCAGAGACTTGGTGGATATCTTCATTTCTAGGGCAGCAGGGCCTCAGACTTTGTTTTTGGCGCCTTACTGTCAAGGGTACGTACGTTGTATACTGAACTTTCTTAGATTCTTTTATTTTCAAATATTTTGTAATTATTCTAATTGTCTTTCTTATAATTAGGGTACACTAGATGCTGATTGTGGTCGATCCCATGAAGCTGAGGATTTGGTATCTCGATTCTCTTCATGAGGATCCAACCAATCGACTATTTATGGTTTCATTATTTAATAAGTAACATTTATATTTATTATTTAAATTTAATTTAATTTAATTTCTTGCTTCAATCTAATTTTTGACAATCATTAATATTCAATTTTATTGTCTTCTCAGGGCTTTGTGGCTATACCGCACAAATCAAGCCTTACCCTGCCCCCCGTACAAAACGGCCAATTTGACGATACCTTCCCGTGGAAGAAAGTGAAAGTATTCATTACCATTATTTACTACTCTATTAAATATGATTTATATATATGATTGACTAATATTATTTCCTTTTCCATTCTTTATAGTGCTTGCGTCAACCCAAAAAAAGCTTTGATTGTGGGTATTGGGTGATGAAATTCATGAAAGAGATAATTATGCATAATGCTGACACAATCCCTACACAAGTAATATGCATTTAATTTGTTAAAGTTTAATTTATATACTTTAGAATTATACTTACTAGTGTAGCTTTATTTTTATATCTAACTTCAATTTGGTTTTGCATACAGTACTTTCCCAACACATATTGCACTGTATATTCATCCGTCCAAATGGAAGATATCATTGAAGAGCTAGCAATGGCTTTGTACCATCAGTGGGTACAAAATAGATAGGGAAGAAGTTGAATTGAAGAGCTGTTGTGGTTTTGGGCATTTGGCAAATTTTGGTTTTGGAATTGGTTTTTTGCTTTAGCCTTTTCTCCTTGTCCAAATTAAAATTTTGCTTTGACTTGACACAATACAATTGTATGACATTTGGTTTGTTAATTACGTTATTAACATGTATATAATGTAAATTTCTGTGTGTCTGGTGCATGGTTACATTATATTCATATGACTGAATTATTGCTTGCTGTATATTGGTTTGAAACTTTGAATGCTGGCCTGGTCCTGTCTTTCATAAAATGTCGCTTTGTATGAATTTTTAAAATGCAAGGGGATTGTTGGAAAAGCAGTGCCCGTATTAATAATAATAATAATAATAATAATAATAATAATAATAATATTAATACTTGACGGTTATTGGTTAAAACCGTCAAGTAAATTGAATAATACTTGACGGTTCTAACTATAACTGTCAAGTATTAATGAATACTTGACGGTTTTAACAGTAACTGTCAAGTATTCCCAGAATATATTTGACGGCTTTCCTTTAAAATCGTCAAATACAGTCGATTATGTTTGACGGTTTTAGTTGTGGAACCGTCAAATATTATCAATTATATTTGAAGGTTAGTAACCGTCAAATATTTTTTATAGGAATATATGACGCTAGCATACTTGACGGTTTTTAACTGTCAAATATAACCAAAAATAACCGTCAATTATTCTGTTTTTTGTAGTAGTGAAAGGTGAATTCATTCTGCTTCTGACTCAAATTGGAAAGTATTATTGTATCTGTCAGAATAGATCTCAATGATAATATGACTTTAACACCCCTCAATTTTTTTATAAATATATTTAATCTTATATTTTATAAATATATAGACACATATTAATTATTTATTAATTACATTATCTTATATATTATTAATTATGTTGGACAAAAATATATTATTAACAAATTTATTTCTTGAAATTAAAATATATTTTTTTAGTAATTTATATATATATATATATAAAGTGCTTCTAATAACAACTATCTAAATACTCTCACTTTATCAAAATCACTTTTTCACAAAATTTATTCTTCAAAAAATCTATTCTCTCAAGAATATATTCTCCAAAAACTATTCTCTAGATCATAGTTTGGTTTCATCCAAATACCTCCAAATCTAATCCAATTCCTAACTAGCTAGAACGTTTTTTTTTTTTCCTTCGTGCAAGCCTCCATGAATGAAATTGAAGAAGCCATTGTTGCCTCTCTGTTCAGAAGGCAAGTTTGACATAAGTGAGTGCTTGTGCTTGAAAAGAGGAATCCACTATATTAATTATTTAATTTCACGCATCATATCATGTCATATCCAATTCCAGCCAATATATCTGCTTCGATATAAAAAATAAGCGAAATAAATAAACTTAAATTATCAAATTAATATATGCTACATAAAATAAAAATAACAAATACTATGTCTAGTCTTTATTATAAGAGTTTGTTTGACTTTTATTTTGATCTTAAACATAAAACCTTAATCTATTTTGTCTCTCATATTTATTTTTTTTTTAAAAAAATAGTTCTTGAAATAATAATAGTTTTAACCAATACACTTGAATAGTAATAACATTTTAGGAAAGATAATATCTATTTATTATAAATAAATAATATAATTAATTTTTTTAATATACTCAAATTAGTTAATTAGCTCTTATGTTAACACTGGAGGTAGTATTAAAAGATATTTAGTAAGGGAGCCCGTAAAAAAGTAATAAACGTTTATACATTCTGATTTTCTTTGTTATTTTCAATTCTATAGGTCATGTTGGCAAAAGCTCCATTCTCACCAAAGTTGGACGTAAAAGTTTTCCAACGATGCGCGCGCGCACGTGCGCCCGCACTCACAGGCTAAAAAAAAAAAAAACCTACCATTATTTATCTATATATAATTATTTAATACTCCCTCCGTTCCTTATTATAAGAGACAGATAACCAAATTACGTTGATCAAAAAAACAGTTAAAATTAGTTGAGGACAATTAATATGTAAAAAGTATAATATTTTTTCCAACAATGCCCTCATTAATAAGGAGAGAGTATGAGAGAGAACAATTAAATTATTAAAAGAAAGAGAAGTGAGAGGGAGAGAGAGTATGAGTTGGAGACAAAATAAATAGGGGTAAAATAGAAAATCAATACAAAAAAATATAGACAAGTTTTAAGTGTCTCTTATATATGGGAACATGCTATAAACATCAAATGTCTCTTATAATAAGGAACGGAGGGAGTATTATCTCTGATTCTTAATATAAAAACTAGTTAAGAACCAGAAGTAGTGTCATAAATGCAATTTGCCTTTTAGTGATCATAGATAACTTTTCCGGTTCTCCTATGCAAAATCTTTTTATAAATTATTGAGTTAATATAATCTTTGATCTTTTAAATTTATCTTTATTTTGGTTTTAGTCCCTTAAATTTCAAATTATAAGTTTCGGTCTCTCAAGAGGCAAAATAGTCTAAGTCTTTATTAAATTATAGGGATTAACTAGAAAATTTTCCCTGTGTGATGCACGGATTAGCATATTTAATTAGATTTAAAATTCTAATATATCCATTGTAACTTAAGATTTACTTTTTATAGGAGTATGATTCTTTTATTCATTCAAATAGAACTTAAATTAGAAATGTGGAATTTAGGAAGAATAGATAAAATTTTAAAATTATTTATTTATTTCTCTATTTAAGCCTCTAATTCATATACTTTTTAATTATGATGCTTCATATTTAATGCAATATATATTCAAATCCTAATTAAGATGCTATTCAAATTCAAAATTAATTAATAATTTCTTCTTTTGAGCCCTTAATTGAAATTTTATTTATTTACAATGTTTCTTATTTAATTCAATATATTCAAATTTCAATCAATATGTTATTCAAATCTTATTAATTGAATATATTCGGATCTAATAATATCATATCTGACCCATTTTTGAACAAATTGGGTATTACAAGTTTTCAAAAGTATAATTGATGATTGATTAGTTGATTGATGATTGATGTTTTAAATGAAAAGAACTTAAGAGACCAAAACCTACAGTTTAAAACTTGAGAGACTAAAACCAAAATAAGGACACCAAAATTATATTAACCCTAAATTTTTTTTGATAAAAATTTCGTCCTTTGTTGTAATATTTTCAAATATTTAATTTTAAATTTTCATTATTAATAGAATATTTAAAATTTTAAATTCCCGCAAATCATATTAGATATTTATTATTAAATGGATTAGCTGGTTTTTTTTGGGCAAATTGGGAATAAATACCCTGTTGAGAAACTAATTGGCAAATAGGACCTAAGGACTTTGAACAAGTGAACTTCCGTTGTGTACAAGTGATCTTCCATTTTTGTGCAACTGATCTTCCGTGTGTACGCAACTGATTTTCCATGTGCGTGCAACTGATCTTCCGTGGTGTGCAACTGATCTTCCTTAGGTGCAACTGATTTTCTTAGGTCCCATTTGCCAACTAATTTCTCAATGGGATATTTATCCCCAATTTTCCCTTTTTTTCCTTTTAAATTAACATTTCTGGTTTCTGAATTTTATTTTTTCTCAAAAATCCCAAATAAATTATATTTGAAACATCAAAATTTAATTTAGGCCTATACTTTTAACAGAATCCTAATCAGGCTAAGAGACCAAATTAAGAATTTGTAAATATTGTTAAAAAAACCAAAATACCCCTCTACATGGTTAAAAAAAAGTTCAAGGCAGGTGCAAGCTTTATTTTGTTTTTGATGGTTTTTAGCTGCCTAAGGGTAATCTAATCTTTTGACAACATGCGGAAATATTTAATAAAAATTTGTTAGAACTGTACGTCCAAATTAAAATTTTGGTGAACTAAATTTAATTGGGGTTCTCCTTTTCTTTTCTTTTTTTTCTTTTGTTTTTTCTTTGCTAGCAGAATATTAACTTATTAAGTGCTTCTTTGTTTGGGGGGCGTTTGTCGGAAAAGTAGTTTATATGTATGCTAAGTTAGTTTGCAAATTTAGAAGCTATTTGTAATAGTTTTTTCTTGTCAATTTAACTTATAGGTCTGAAGTTTTTTTTTTTTTTAAACATGATTACAAAAACACTTAAAAATTACTTATAACTGCTACAAAATCAGTTTTTTAGAGTTAAAAGATATTTTTACCCTTATATTTATATTGTTTTTATACTTCTTTATATATTTATTATACTTCTTGATCAGTTTTTAGGTATTTATTTTTAATATTCTTTTAAATAAAAATAATTTTTAATATTTTTATAATATTTTTAATTTTATTTTTATTTTATATTAACATAAATTGTCTAGAGTATATCATCTAATTACTTATATAATATTATTTGATTAAAAAATTTTCAGGTTACTATGCTTTCTAATTTAAATCTATTTTGTTAATTAAATTTAATTTCTTCCTATATAGTGATTTAAAATTATTATATTTTATAAATTCATATTTTTAATCATTTTTATTATTTATCTTACGGTACTACTTCACTCTTACGGTACTACTTCACTATTGAGCATCTAAAAGTATTTAGCCTTGCAAGATGGTCCTTAGTGATTTATACGGGATTCAACGTGCCTCACGCTACTCGAGTTAGAATGTAAGTAAGCTAGTGATGCTTTCAAGTAAGAAGAATCATATTCATTTTGGTCATCTTACAAATTAAACTTATTCATCTAATTACAATCCAAACAATTTTTTTACTTTATAAACTAACTTTTATAAAAATTAATCTAAATATAAATTATATTATCCAATCTTATTTTTCTAAAAATTATATTAAATATATATTTTTTAATCATTAGTCCAAATCGACCCTAAAAAAATCGACCCTTAAAAAACCGACCTTAAAACGCATTTCTCTGCTGCCCGCTGACCAATCCCCGTCGCGGTCCTTGCATAGAGTCATAGACAGAGTTGTATGGTCAAATGCTCAGTCCGTCCCTCATCTGGCTCATCTTCAGTTCCCCCCCCCCCCCGGGGGTCACAATCGCAGTCGCAGCTTAGCTGTCGAGTCGAGGTCCTCTTCTTCCTCCGCGGCTCCTGTCTCCGTCAGCGGCGTCCCTTGGCTCCATAATAAGAAAAGGCGGCGAGAGGAGGATAATCACCAAACGCACAAGGTCCTCTTCTTCCCCCACTTTTCTCTCTGTTTCCTCACGGATTTTTTTTTTTTGTGGGTATTTTGTCTTAATGCCTCTGCGTTTAAACAATCCATTATCATTTTACGAGGGAACCAGAAGATTTACTGATTTATGGACAAACTAGAAATTTCTCCTAGTGTGATATACAGATTAACCTATATGATTATATTTAAAAGTTTAATAAATTACATTATCTAAGATAGTTTAAAATTTAATTCTAATAGGAATATATTTTTTTATTCATTTTAATAGAATTTGAATTAGAGATACAGAATTTATGGCTAATAGATAAAAATTTAAAATTATTTATTTATTTCTCTATTTAAGCCTTTTATTGACATACTATTTAATTATGACACCCTCATTTAATTTAATATACTCAAATTTCAATTAAAATATTATTCAAATTGAAAGTTAATTATTAATTTTTTTATTTGAATTTCTATTTGAAATTGTATTTATTTATAATGTTTCCTATTTAACTCAATATATTTAAATCTCAATTAATATATTATTTAAATCTTATTAATTAAAGATATTCGGATCTTATAATCTTATATCCGACTCATTTTTAAACGAACCGGGTATTACAAGTTTTCAAGAATATAATTTATTGATGATATTAAAAATTATAATTTTAAACAATTTTGTTATTAATTAATTTTCTTACGATTTGATGAAGCTTTGGTCTTTAGAATCTATCTATTATACGTTTAACATCATTCTAACATTAGTTTTAGCGATCTGGGTCATTTGCATAATCAAACGACTGATATCTCTGCGCAGTTCGGGGGTCTTCAGGCCGCTCTATTCTCCTCTCATCTTTGTGCACTCAGTGTGCGAGGGTTTATCACAAGGGAGAGAGGGTTTTGGTTACATTTGGCTCACTTCACTTGGATATGGCGTCTTTCACGGTGATTCAACGTGCACGAAGCACAATGCTCTCTTCCTTCCTCAAAGTACGCCATGACATACAACCTTCTTGTTTCATCTACGGCAATTACTATAATCAAATCCTAAGTAAAGCTCTGAGCACTTCCGGCAGCCCAAATGAGTATCAGAGAACTCATCCTCATCAACCACCATCCGACCCCAGAGCTTTTCGGGATCACAGAGACCCAAACCAGTGGGACCCGCGATGGCAGGGTGGTCCTCAAGGCAGGAGCTCTGAACAATCGAACCCACTTGCCCAAAACCAGGGGTACGTTCAACAAAGGAATCCCAACTATCGAGTTAATAGCGTTCAGAACGCTCCGGATCGATATCCTCTTAATCAGAGTCAGATTCCTCAGAAGAGGGAGTATCCTGATTCAGGGCGGCGATATGCTCCGCAAGGAAACCCTAATCAATGGAATCCTCCGAATCAGAGTTGTCCCCAGTATCCAGGGCCAAATCAGGTGAGCCCTCAGAACCCTAATTTTCAGCAGAGGACTCGACCTAATGGATTGACCAATCAAAACCAGGAATACCCACAAACTGGAAGCCCCAACGAGTTTAGCAGTCGGACTCAATGGTACCCTCAAAATGGACATGCAACTAAATCAGTTCCTCAATTTCAGAGTCCTAATCAGTTGGGCAATCAAGTTCCTAATCAAGGGCAAACCATTGAAAGCCAATCTCCATCTTCTCCGCCTCCGTCCATTATTGATTTGACCCGATTGTGCCAGGAGGGGAAGGTTAAGGAAGCTATTGAAGTGATGGATAGAGGGGTGAAAGCTGATGCTAACTGTTTTGATACTCTCTTTGATTTGTGTGGTAAATTAAAATCTCTTGAGGATGCGAAAAAGGTCCATGATTACTTTTTGCAGTCTACATTTAGGAGTGATCTCAAATTGAATAATAAGGTGCTTGGGATGTATGGGAGGTGCAAAAGCATGACGGATGCCCGCAGAGTGTTTGATCATATGGCCAATAAAAATATGGATTCATGGCACCTGATGATTTATGGGTACACAAATAATACCATGGGAGATGAGAGCTTGCAGTTGTTTGAGCTGATGAAAGAGCAGGGCTTGGAACCTACTTCAGAGACTTTCTTAGCGGTGTTATCAGCTTGTGCTAGTTCAGAAGCTGTGGAGGATGGCTACCTTCATTTTGAATCCATGAAAAGTAAACATGGAATTGAACCAGGGGTGGAGCATTATATGGGGCTTCTAGATGTTCTAGGTCAATCTGGGTATCTTAAGGAGGCTGAAGAATATATAGAGAACTTGCCATTTGAGCCCACAGTGGCTGTTTGGGAGAGACTGAGGGATTATGCTCGGACACAGGGAGATATTGATCTTGAAGACCAAGCTGAGGAGTTGATGGTTAGCCTGGATCCATCGAAGGTTGTAGCCAATAAGATCCCTACCCCACCACCAAAGAAGCGAACTGCAATTAGCATGCTTGATGGAAAGAACAGAATTATTGAGTATAAGAACCCTACCCTTTACAAGGATGATGAGAAGCTAAAAGCCTTGCGTGAAATGAAAGAAGCAGGATATGTTCCTGATACGAGATATGTTCTTCATGACATTGATCAAGAAGCAAAGGAGCAAGCCCTGCTCTACCACAGTGAGCGTCTAGCAATTGCCTATGGTCTTATTAGCACACCTCCAAGAACTCCTCTTAGAATTATAAAGAATCTCCGAGTATGTGGTGACTGTCATAATGCCATCAAGATCATGTCCAGGATTGTTGGAAGGGAATTAATTGTCAGAGATAACAAAAGGTTTCATCATTTCAAGGATGGTAAATGCTCTTGTGGGGATTACTGGTGAAGGTTTTATAACTCCGCATTCTGCTTTTTATTCCCTTTGCTCGCTGCAGCTTATTGGCTTGCCAGAAAGTAGTCGTGCGCGAGAGCCTCGGTACTGCCAGGGATACGAATTTAACTGTGCTCTGATGTAGAATGTACTTACTTCTTCCCATGATAATCGATTTTGTTAAATTTTGTTTTCTTTTAATCACTTTTGAGATCTGCCAATTCTTTCTACTTCAACTCAGAGTTGCAGTATGCACTATTTACCATCGTAACTCAACCTCATACCTCGTTGTATGTCGTTATATAGCATCTATAAAATTGTAGGCCATAGGAACAGTGTCTTAATTGGTGCCACTTGCATTTTTGGCCTTGTTCACATTTGCTCTTAGTTTTTACAAGTCATGATACGGTCATGACTTTGTTGTCTCTGAATAGCCAAGGAATTGAGTTGGTTTTGACAGATTATAAAACTCAGCACTTCAGTGTTTTAGGCTCTTGTTTTCTAGATCTTGAAGCCTGATGGATAAGAGTATGTAAAGACAATGTTTCCTCTTCAACTAAGCCATGATTAGCAAAGTATATAAAAGATTTTACCGCAAAAAATTGAAGTATTGTTACAATTTTGCAGTTTAAAGGGTTAGTTGAGTGACACTTTCTGTTGCTTCTTATTATTAAATTATGGGCAGTACAGTTCTTGAAATTTCAAATCTTTAATGGTTATTCTCTCTTCTATTTCTCATTTGTGCATTGGTGCCATTATTGATCATCTCACCTTATCTCTCTTGCATCAATATTTCACCAGGTCTTGAATATTTATGGATTAAATTCATGTGTATTAGGAGGTGAGAGTCATTGTTGGGAAGTGTATGGCCTTTTGTTCTATATTCTTCTGAGGAAAGTGTTCGCATCGATCAGTTAAAATAACTGTTCATGGTCCTCTATTTCTTTTATTTTATCATTGATACTTTTTAATCAGATGTTTGTTGAAGTTCCTCTATGGAGATTTCAACCTAAAAAGTTTCTAAGTTGCACAACTTGGCAAAAGTTGCCTACTTCTTTTTCATATTTAAACTTCAAATTACCTATAATTTGTCACTTGTGATTTTAAATGAAATCTCTACGTAGATTGACATTATCTTGTCAAAGCAATATATATTATGAAAAATCAAGTGATTCCGTGTTCCCTCATATTGTTACTCCTAAAAGAGCTAGCTTTGAAGATAATTTCGGGTACCTGCTGCTCTGTCTGCTTCACACGTCAAGATAACAAGCTGACATTGCTAGTTTCAAAGGGATTATTGTCCGTGGTAAATATATCAGGGATGTGGCTATATTATAAGCATTTTAGCTTTAGCTGAAGGCTTCTCTACACCTACCTTTACATCTAAGTCTTTTTTCTATTATAGAGAGTTTGTTTCTCAGCAAAATGACAGAAACATTTGATACTTAAATTTGAAAATTTTCATATAGTTACTTGAATAATAAAAATTTTTTTTAATCATATATGACCAATTAAGAATTTTTAAATTTACTGAAATGAACATCTTGCCCTTTGTAATTTTTCAAAAAAAGAGAGAGAAGAGGTAACAACTCATTTTATGTAGTTAATAAGTTTTTTAATGCTATTAACAAGCTTATTATTACCTTTAACAATAGGTCAGAGAAGTTGTAAGAATATCATTTTTTTTATTTTCTAGAAAACTTATTGTTAAAGGCCGTAATAAACTTGTTAATAACGTTAATTAAATTGTTAAGTGCGTCACAATAGTTATAAAATTTTCCATTTATAATGTTATGATTATTGTGAGAAATTATTAGATCACATGGTTAATGACATAATGCGAGTTATTAATATAGTTACACAACTTGTTAACAGTGTTGCTAAAGTAATAAATTGCTACTTTTTTAATTTCCTAAAAAATCCATTATTAAAAGTGATAATGAACTTGTTGATAGTATTAAAAAACTTGTTAATCATACTATAGGAATTGTAAGATTTTTTATTTCTAATGTCATGACTAATCTCTCCAAGTGTATGAAGCTCTCAGATCATGTAATTAATAGCATTAAGCGAGTTAATATCGTTATATAACTTGTTAATAGTATTATTAAAGTTGTAAAAGTGATACTTTTTTAATTCTCTAAAACACATGTTGTTAAAAACGTTAAAAACAATGACAAAATTGTTAATAACATTAAGGAACCTGTTAACTTCCATTATAGTCGTAAAATTTCTCATTTATGATGTCATGACTAATCTTTCTAAGTGAAATAAGCTCTCAAATTATGTGGTTAATAGCATTACATGACTTGTTAACAGTGTTACTAAAGTTATAAAATACTACTTTTTTAATTCTCTAAAAAATCAGTTGTTAAAGGTGATAAAGAACTTGTAAATAGTGTTAAAAAAAAAAACTTATCAATCATGTCAAATAGCTGTTAACCTATGTCTGCTTCTCTCTTTCTTTGAAAATTACTCAAGGTAATATGGTTATTTCAATAAATTTAAAAATTCCTAATTAGTCACATATGACTAAAATGAAATTTTCATTGTTCAGGTGATTATTCAGAAATTTTTAAATTTAAGTATTATTTTTCTGTTATTTTTTTTCCTTGTTTCTGATGTCTTTTTTTTTCTTCTAATATTTGTCAATTGTAAAATAGTTTCTTTCTCACAGTGGCATTCTGTGTTGAAATGAAATGTGCTCAAATGCAAATGCACTTACTTCTTCCTATAGACAGTTTAGTATAAAATTTAATTTATAAAATTATTTTTGTAAAATATTATATCCCAGTCCTTTTTAAATTCCTGTGCCCAAATAGATGACCAATCCCGGATCAGCTGTTCTCGATCGAAGTTCATTCGCAGCTTCACCACGTCACCACGTCGCGTCGAAGTTGATTTACAATCGTTGTTCCTGAATTACAATTAAATCTCAAAAAAAAATTACTAAAAAACTTCAATAACAACTTGAGCAGTATGTAATGACAAATTTTCTTGAGTGAAGAATGACAATTTTTAAGACTTATTTTGTAATTTTTTTCTTAAAACCTCATTGGTGTTCTCCTTTCAATATAAGATCTAATTAGTGAATTGATATTAATCATCTATTTAAGAATTATTTTATATGTTTATCAATTTTTTAAATTAATTTTATTGATATTCTCCCAACAATAATCGAGTATGAGATAGAGGAAAGGAATTAAGAAAGATACTAAGAGTATTTTTGAAAAAATAATATCATATTAACTAATTTAACTAACATCTTCAATATACTCAAATTAGTTAATTAAGTCTTACATGAAGGACCGAAAAATATTTTGTAAGCAATACAATTAGTTTCTTTAAAAAAAAAAAATCTTGTTTCGATAACAACCAGTTTTGATTTTTACAAGACGTTAAATCTAGATACATGGAATCACACCACAAGAATATAAAACTCCCCCAATAACATTTTTCTCACCATACAATAATCGAATTCAAGTTCTCGATTCAAAGGGGCAGGCAGGGACCAAACAGCCTGAACCAACTTATACTGAAAATTACACATGCATGTTCCACACAAGAAATTATTTGCACCAAAAATCGAAGTACACATAATAACAACAAACGCAAGACAATTAACAAGAAGGGCCAAGGAAGAGTAAGAAAATTAATCACACAAATTTCCCAGATTGCTAGTATATGGGGGGGAAAATGTCAGTGTCCATATCTGGTTCACAACTCAAGTACGCGTAATAACAACTACAATAGGACAATTAACAAGATTAATAAGCAATTAACAACACATTTCCCATATTGTTGATGTATAATGACATTCATCAAAGTGTACTTACATTTACTTACTCGCCAACTAATTTCTTGGTACTTGGGAAAGTTTGACACTAAGTACCATGCTGAAACTTTTCATCCATTTATAATTTATATAATCATATTACAAAAAGCCACAATGACAATATTTAAAGTCATCTCAAAACGTCTACATGAGTTGTATATATGCACATAATAGCTGCTTTCTCAAACCATAACGGAAAAAAAAAAGTAATTTGGGATGCATTTATATACAAAATAACAAATAGTTGTCTTTAATTATAACTAAAAAGAGGAATATGTATAGCTATGATGTCGCCTAAGATTGGGGTTTTTACAGGTTTTTTGAGTATATCTACTCTCACTACATTTTGAACAATGATACACTCTTTTATCTTGGAATTATGATTCAGCCCTCTTACTTCTAGGCATATCTCGTGAGTTTATGCAAACTTAGAAAAAGTTAAACAAAGTTTAAATTTACAACTATAGTTGTATATTTACAACATAACATTAGCATTTTCATAACACAAATTTCGGACAAGTCTGTTTAACACCATCAATGTCTGCTATCTTCACCCATCCATTCAAACTATAAACCACATAAATAATAGAATTGCCAATCATTTTCAAAACCTGTGCAGATATGAGGAAAACTTAAAAATCCCATGTAAAATGAACATATACTGAGATTTATAGATAATATATTTTATGGAGAAGTAAGACATAAGAATTCAAATGTAAAATTAATGCTCTCAAATTCATCTCCACGTCCACCGCGTTGAAGATGTGATGATAATACACATTTTAACCGTTAGAAAAAGTCTAAAGAAAATACATGTTGAAAGACAAAGCCCAAGGCCCAAGCCAAATAAACTTAGTTTTATTTATTAAGTAGTTTCTTTTTCAGTTACTCATTTATCTTTCCGTCTTAGATTAGATAGAGATAGATAACAGTATCTTATCTTTAGTCTTCCTTGTTCGGTTATATATATATATGATGTATTCCTTCTCATTTAATAATAAGAGATATACAGAATTGTTCCATTAACTTCATGGTATCAGAGCGGGTGCGAATTCGGCCCTGTTCTTCACGATCTGTTAAAGTCACGTAAAGCCTCCTTGCAACCAGAGGCACTCGGCGACTCAGGAACGTGAACCGGTGACCAAAAGTCTCCTCGCGACCAGAGACATTCGGCGACTTGGAGACGAGAACTTGCAACGTGACCCGAAGTCCCCTCGCGACCAGAGATATTCGGCGACTTGGAGACGGGAACTTGCGACCAGAGCAGAAGACTCCTCGCGACCAGAGATATTCGACGACTTGGAGACGGGAACTTGCGACCAGAGCAGAAGACTCCTCGCGACCTTCGGCGACTCGGAGACGTGAACCTGCGACCAGGAGACTCCTTGCGACCAGAAGTACTCGGCGATTTGGAGACGTGTGCCAGCGACCTGAAACCTCCTCGCGACTAGAGGTACTCGGCAACGTACACTAATTACTGCCTCTCGACGCACCCAGGAACCGGTTACACGAGTCGCGACTTGAAGAACCAGTTACACGAATCGGACACAGACAACGATGACACTTGAGGAACTTCCACCCTTGTTCGGGTCAATGAGACGATCCGGAGGAAACCCAAACGCGCCACCCTCGGCTCTTACAGCAGGTGTAATATCACAACAATCTACTTCCTCTTCTTCTACATCATCACCGATGGGAACAGAGCCAGTATCTTCTGCTGAGACACAACAAATGATAATTGCCCATAAACTGAATGGAAGCAATTATCATTTGTTGTGTCTCAGCAGAAGATACTGGCTCTGTTCCCATCGGTGATGATGTAGAAGAAGAGGAAGTAGATTGTTGTGATATTACACCTGCTGTAAGAGCCGAGGGTGGCGCGTTTGATATCCATGAATGGAGTTGCAGTGGTGATGCTCAATTATACAGAAAAATAGTTGAGAAAGAAAGGACCTATGAATTTTTGCTCGGCCTTATAGATGCATTTGAAGACGTGAGAGGAAGAATCATGGGATTAAAGCCGCTGCCATCATTATTTGAAGCATTCAACATGGTAAAATGTGAAGAGAGCAGGAAGCAACTCACTCAGAATATATTTACACCATCAGAAAACTCTGCCTTGACAGTACAAGGCAGTAATGTACCTGAACCTAGAGGAAAGAAAAATTCAAAAGGCTGGTGTGATCATTGCAACAAAAATGGTCATACTAGGGACATTTGCTGGAAGCTGCATGGCAAACCGGCTAATCTGAAACAAAGAAGAAGACCTGAAAGCAAGAGCTATTCTGCAGTAGTTGATGAGGAGAAGAATGGAGAAACCTTAAGCCGGGAAGAATTACAAGTACTCAAACGGATCCTTGAGAGACACAATAACTCATCCGTGACTCCAAAGGCGAATTTGGTAAAGTCAGGTAATTCTATCATAGCTCTAAACGCCATAATGACCAATGATAATACTTGGATCGTGGACTCAGGAGCTACAGATCATATGACCGGTAACAAATCTTTATTCCAAACCTTAAAGTACTGCCACCATGAGAACCTAAAAGTGAAAGTTGCAAATGGAATATTTTCCAAAGTCTGTGGTGTTGGAACTGTCAAAATTCTTGAGAAACTAGAACTGCAGAATGTTTTATTTGTTCCAGAACTGGCATGTAATTTGCTTTCAATAAGCAAAGTAACTAAGAGTCATCAATGTAGAGTGATCTTTGACGATGTTGGTTGTATTTTTCAGGATTTGACAGCGAAGAGGAGGATTGGCGTTGCTAAGGAATGGGATGGACTCTATTATCTTGAAGGCACAGATAAATATGTGAGCAAGGCATTATTTAGTTCAGATTCCTTGAATAAAGATGTATTATTGTGGCACTCTAGACTAGGCCACCCCAATTTTGATTATATGAAGCACTTGTTTCCAGACTTATTTAATAAGAATTCAGCCCCCCTTTTGTGTGAAACCTGTCAACTTGCCAAACAAACAAGAACTTCCTATCCTAAACAACCTTATAAACCAACATCACCATTCACCCTAATACATAGTGACATTTGGGGACCCACAAGAATTAAATCAACTTCTAATGCTAGGTGGTTTGTGACTTTTATTGATGACCACACTCGAGTGACTTGGGTATACTTGATGAAAGAAAAATCTGAAATTCTTAGAGTTTTCAAAAGCTTCCACGCATTTATAAAAACTCAGTTTCAAGGGGTAATTAGAATACTACGAAGTGACAATGGACGAGAATACCTTAGTACAGCCTTCAAGGAATTTCTTGATCAACAGGGAATCCACCATCAAACCTCATGTACTTACACACCCCAACAAAATGGGATTGCTGAGAGAAAAAACCGACACCTCCTAGAAATAACTCGAGCCATTATGATTGCCCGAAATGTTCCAAACTCATTCTGGGGAGAAGCTATTCTCACTGCAACCTACCTGATCAATAGAATGCCCTCAAGAGTCCTAAACTACAAAACCCCTATACAAAAATTGCTTGCAACCTACCCCAATTCACCCTTAGTCTCAGACATTCCCCTGAGAGTATTTGGCTGTGTAGTATACATACACCATAATGATGGTAACAAGCTTGAGCCCCGAGCATTAAAATGTATCTTCCTTGGTTATTCCCCATCTCAAAAAGGGTATCGATGTTACCACCCGACAACAAAAAGGGTCTATGTCACTAAAGATGCTGTTTTTTCTGAAGCTGATGCTTATTATCCCAAAATACCCATTCAGGGGGAGAATTATGACATTAACGAATGGCTAACTCCAGATTCAACACACCTAAACATCGACATCCCTACTAATTCACCTATTGTCCCTGAACCTGAGCTAATAGACAACCTCGAACCAACAGCCCCACAACACCAAAACTCTCAACCTAACCACACCAACTTGGGAACTAGTGCGGAAAATGACATAGGGGTGGACCAGCAGCAAAACGCTGAGTCAGATGATGTAGACGAGCAACAAGAAACTGGAGTCCCTCCCATTCCAAGGCATGACCAGGACTCTGACTCAATGTTAAATCCTGATGATCTCGGTTGGCCTATTGCTCTCAGAAAAGGTGTGAGATCTTGTACTCAGCATCCAATTAGTAAATTTGTTTCATATGATAAATTATCACCGAGAATGTAGGTATTTACTACAAATCTCTCAAATGAGAGGATACCAAGGACATTCCATGAGGCAATTGAGAACCCAGATTGGAAGCAGGCTGTTAAAGAAGAATTGGAAGCGTTAAAGAAAAACAGAACATGGGAAATCACTGATCTACCCCCAGGAAAGAAGACAGTGGGTTGCAGATGGGTGTTTACCATAAAATACAATCCAGATGGAAGCATAAGTAAGTATAAGGCCAGGCTTGTAGCCCGGGGATATACACAGTCCTACGGAATTGACTATCAGGAAACCTTTGCCCCAGTAGCAAAACTTAACACCATTAAGGTTCTCTTATCAGTAGCAGCAAATCTAGAGTGGCCTCTCTACCAGCTAGATGTAAAAAACGCTTTTCTAAATGGGGATCTCGAAGAGGAAGTATATATGGAGATGCCAGCTGGATTACAGAATTCCAGTAATAATTATCCGAAGGTTTGTAAACTGCAGAAGTCGTTGTATGGGCTGAAACAATCCCCTCGAGCTTGGTTCGGGAGATTTTCTCGTACCATGAAAAACATGGGATACTCACAAGGCCAATCAGATCATACCCTGTTCATAAGGCATGCAGGCAACCGAATAACTGTCCTTATAGTATATGTGGATGATATTGTAATTACAGGAAATGACGAGGATGCCATAAGAAGATTGAAGAAATCCTTGGCAACTGAGTTTGAGATGAAGGATCTTGGACAACTAAGATATTTTCTCGGGATGGAGATCGCTAGATCTAAAAGGGGAATTAGTGTCTCCCAAAGGAAGTATACTCTTGATTTACTGCAAGAGACTGGGATGCTTGGAGCCAAACCTGCAGAAACTCCCATGGAGGCTGACTGTAACTTAGAATACAAAGCAGATGGTATACCTGTCGACACAGGAAGGTATCAAAGGCTAGTAGGAAAACTTATCTACTTAGCTCATACTCGTCCAGATATAAGTTATGCTGTAGGGGTAGTAAGTCAATTCATGAATAAACCCCAAGAACATCATATGGGAGCAGTCCAGAGAATTCTGCACTACTTAAAAATGAATCCAGGAAAGGGATTGTTTTTTGGAAAGGATGGGTCTAGAAGTATAGAAATTTATACTGATGCAGACCATGGAAGATCGTGGTTGGATCGAAGATCTACCACAGGGTATACTACTTTCTTGTGGGGCAACCTAGTGACTTGGCGAAGTAAGAAACAACCTGTGGTCTCTAGGAGCAGTGCTGAAGCAGAACTAAGAGCATTGGCTCTCGGAGTCTGTGAAGGGATCTGGATAATCAGAGTTCTAAAAGAACTGAGACTTATGCACAATGCACCAATGAAACTATGGTGTGATAATAAGTCAGCTATAGAAATGGCTAGAAACCCTGTTCATCATGACAGGACAAAACATGTCGAAATTGATAGACACTTCATCAGGGAGAAAATTGAAGAAGGCACTATCAAATTGTCCTACATCAGAACCAAAAGTCAAGTAGCAGATTTACTTACTAAGCCATTACCAAGAGATTCATTTGAAGGTCTAAAGAGCAAGCTGGGAATGGTCAACATTTATTCTCCAGCTTGAGGGGGAGTGTTGAAAGACAAAGCCCAAGGCCCAAGCCAAATAAACTTAGTTTTATTTATTAAGTAGTTTCTTTTTCAGTTACTCATTTATCTTTCCGTCTTAGATTAGATAGAGATAGATAACAGTATCTTATCTTTAGTCTTCCTTGTTCGGTTATATATATATATGATGTATTCCTTCTCATTTAATAATAAGAGATATACAGAATTGTTCCATTAACTTCAATACAAATACTTAACAATAAACCTATATTCTTGTAATTTCTAACCCTATGCTTGTGTCTTATACCCAAAGTCAAATGAAAAAAGAAGAAGTTATTTTTGGCATATGTTGGCACAAATTACTATTTGAATTGTGTGGGAAAATGAACATATGAAGTGAAATAACCATTGATATAACTTTGGTATGTTTTTGATTTGATAAGACTAACATGTTATGACGAAGATTCAATGAAGGCTCTGCATCGTGTTGATCTTCATCTCCAACATGAACTTTATCATACTTAATTATATAAGGATTCACCATAGGGAACGTCAACATACTGCAACTTTTGCTCCCTTTCTATACATATTCACCAAGTTTATATAATATTACTCTATGAGAAAGATACCAATTGTAGTTCATCAAAAAGAAAACAGACCACTACGTGTAGAAAATCATAAATGCACAAATTTAATTTATAAGAAACATAGATGGCTAGCCAAGGATGGAACTTATTTAAATTCTATATATCTTTCTAATGAAGCAAGAGGTGAAAAGGTATGATGGATTGTGTTTAATGAAAAATGACATGTAGTTCCACATTGTTATACCCCTTTACAATTGTTCCTTTATCGGTTATATTAACATGTATGCATTTGGTCGCAAACAATAAATTTTTTATAAACTACTTCCTTCAGTCCAATTTATAAGCTTTAAATCTAGAAAGAGCTCTTATTCATTTTGTAAACTTTAATTTGGGTTTGTCTTCACATTTTATGCATTTTTTCTAATTTTTCCCTTAATTATTTATTTTCTCTCCTTTCCCATACTCTTTCTTATAACATTTTCCTACACATTCTCTTTCATCTTTTTTCTCATTTATTATAACGGCACATTTAGAAATAAGAGCATATTTCTAACTATTTATTATTTTTAAATATATTTAACTAATTATTCATTATTCTCAAGCTAGTTATCTGAAATTTATAAATAAGGACCGGAGGAAGTAACAAACACTACACTCCATCTAGTCGTAATGATAGTATAGTAATTCTTCATTATTCACTTCACATTCTTGAGCTATTGTTAGTGTTCAATGATGGAGAAGCAATTGAGTTGGAAGTAATTTCCACAAGCGGTGAAATTCATAACCATGTTAGTGATAAGTCAACAAATAGATTGATCAAATCATAAGATTGATAATTTGGGTTGAAGATTACTCTTACTAGAAGATGGAATATTAACAGGCTTGAATCTTCAATTCTTTACTGCTACAGGATCAGAAACACTTAGAGCACCAGAAGCTACAAAAGGCTCTATTTCCCATGGAGAAACCCTCTCTGGCCTTGGAATTGTCGTAGGTTTGACCCAATGAACCTAATGTAGCAAGACATAAAAAATGTTTGAAACTACATGACCAAAACAAAAAATGAATCAAACTATAAGGACTAACAATAGTATTGATGATGATGCCTTTGTCGTTAAAGCACTCAATTAAACTAGGTCCCAATTAATTTGTAATTCAGGATCGACCTAGGTCATTACTTCCAAGGAGCAATTTATGGGTTTCTTTAGGTAAAAATTCAGGTGATAAAAAGATGCAATAAATTGGACCTAAACTAAAATACAAAATTCTAATTCTAAATGCAAGATGCAAATGTCTTAAAATCTATATGAAAATTAAATTAAACTAAATGAATGCAATGCAAATTTTGGGGGGATTTTTTTTTGTTGAAGAAAGAAAATTAAAATGATAAATGAAGAAAATTGACTAAAGAGCAAAGAAAATTAACAAGTGAAAATTGAGAAGTTCTCTTTAGTAAAGTAAAGGGGACAACTTAGGATTCGCATGGATTCAACCTTCATAACCTTAATCAGTTAATTAGACCAAAGGAAAGTGATAAGAGAATGGAATTAATAAACTTACCTACTTGAAACAAAGGGAATCCTCAATTTCAAAAACCCTTAAACTATTAGAGAACTCATAACAGTATAAGGTTGGTTAATTAAGCTTATTAAAACCAATGAAAAATAACTCAATTAATTTTGAAAATTATGTTTGAAATTATCCAATTAAACAATTAGACAATTAACCTACTTAATTAAACAATTAAGAGGCAAAAGAACCCAAATTTAGCAATTCAAACCACATCGATAATTAAACTCATAATGAAAACTCAATTATAAATTCAATTAACAATGCAAAGGTTCCAACAAGTGTCTCAACACAAATAAAATCCAAATATCAATCCAATCCAAGCATAAAGATGACAATCTAAAACTAAATTGTCTCACAAAATTACAACTTAAAATTATTTAAAACTAAATAATTTCAAGTCCTTGAATTAAAAAGATAAATGGAACATCACTTCCTTATGGTCTTCAAGTGCTAGCTCAAGGCTCGAGTCTCCTCCATGCTCCTCTCAAGTTGCCTCCCTAACAAGCTTAAGCCTCCATCAAAATGTCTCCTCCTCCAAAATCATTAGATGCCACAGCCATGAGGAGTAAAGAAGAGAAGAGGATGATTATGTGGATTGTACGTGGAGTCACTACCAGAAAAAAGGCTTTTCACGGCGGTTAATAGTGGCTTTTCACGACAGTTTTGAAGGTGAAGTTGATAAAGGCGACGTTGAAAGGTAAAGAAAACACAGCGGTTAAATAAAAAACCGCCGTGGCAACTCAATTTTCCACGGCCGTTCTTAATAAACCGTCGTGGAAATTAATATTTCCACACCAGTTAAACAAAAAATCACCATTGAAATTTAACTTTCAACGGCGGTTTTTTGTCTTAACCGCCGTGGAAAATACTTTTAACGGCGGTTATAAATATAACCGTCGTTAAAAAAAAATTTTTAGTTCTACTGGATTTTTATATTTACCACTCTGTAGTTTACAGTTCCAAATAAATGAAGGCAGTGCAGAATACGCAGAACAAGATGAATTAGCTAGTTAATATATATACAGCATTGAAATTTCTTTTACACAATGCGAAAATAGAGAAACCAGCCAATAGAACTAAGGGGTTAATTAAGACCAAAGAACACGTATTGGCTAGGACCAACAATTCTGAAATAGAAGTAACTACTTCTCTGTACAATAGAAATCATGAACATGTACATATAAGAGGGAACCAAGAGAAAACATCTAACAATGAATTTTTTGAGAAATGACCTAACTATTTGAAAGCTAAATTTCAATAGTTTGTACCAATGTTGTTGACAAAGTATCCCTCATCAAGTTGATGTCATCCATGAGATATGGCGCAGTATTTTGAAATATCTGTTAATCAAAAATAACATAGTAAACTTAGTCAAAAATGTGAAATGAATTGAAGAACATCATGCAACGTAACTCATCTTTACCTCGTCTAATTTCTCAGTCGTTCCTGTCTCAATTATGTCATTCATGTAGTGGATGACATAATATCCACATTCAACATGTCCTTGTTGACAACGGTACTAAAAAAATAAGATATAAAATTGAATATTAGACATTATTGATTAAAAACATTAACTTTAATTCATCCAAAAATGTTTAAAAGTTAGTTCAAAACAACATATACCTTTGGAAGAATCCATGTTGGTGCTTGTCTATTTTTTTTAATCGCCACAACATTAAAAGTATGAAAAGCCCTATCAATAATATAAGAGAAAATGATATTAGAGCATGTTTTTATAAACTTCACAAGTAATAAATATATAAATATAAACTAACGTGTCGATGACATCTTTGATTTCTTCGGATGGACTTCCACAGAGTGAATCGAACCAGTAAACTTTGTTGTCAAAAGGGGCATAAACAATTAGAGTCCAATGATAACTGCAAAAGGCAAACCATATTAATTATAACCCGACACATACAACTTGTATATCTCAAATACAATAATACACTTACCCTTCCATGTAAGGTGCAAAATATATTGGCTTTCTGATCTGAGTCATTGTGGTCATAATGTAGATTGACCTTGCTTCCACAATATTAAATTCTTTCTACACCCTTTGAGGACACATAAAGCCATATGTTCCTTCAAGTCCTCCGTTTTGACAGATTTGATTAAAGTGCCTGTTGTTCAAGTAAAAAACATTAGGACATGCATGAAGTATAATATGTAATAAGAAAATGATATTGTAACTTACAAAATAGCGAGCTACATGAAGACTATATCAAGCTCCTCAAAGTTGAGGAACTGAATGAGGTCCCTCTTGTCAATGGTGAAGTCGTATGTTATATCTGAACCCACAATGCCCAACGGCATCTTGAAAGTCACAGGCTTATCCATGTTTAGCACCATGGAATGAAGAACCTCCAAAATGGAATACATAAGCACAACATCACCAGGAAGAGGCAAGAGTACAGGATCTGATTATGCGCTCGTTGTGGCCTTCTTCGCTGCCACCTTCTTCACCATTGGCTTTGCAATAAGTCTCTTTGGCCACAAAATGAAATGTCTTTTAGCTTGGGCCAAGAGTCGAACCTCATCAGTAGGATTGGGCACTGGTGTACCCCCTGACCACGAACAATTCTCTCCACTGTCACCCTTACTTGATTGCTCGGAATTTTGTTGCCGTGAATTGTTGTGCCCATGAATGCTCGACCACTAGCAACATGAACAGGTGAATTTTCATAATCCACATAGAGAGAATACAGCATCCCGTTGTCTTCGACAGGGTCAGGGCTAGGGTCAGGGTCAGACACTGTCAGTTGCTGTGTTTGATTAGTACTGCCCTTTCCACTTTTTATCACACGTGAACCCTGAAACATAATATGAAATTAATTAAGGAACATTAAATAAGTTTAAATGGATCAAATGAATCTTTAGAAGATTTAAAAAGATGTGTGATTATTACCTGGAAAGGTTCAGATACTCGGGGCATCTGGAATCCGCTCGTACCCATCATCATCAGAGTCTGTTGAAACTTGGCATCGAATTCGTCATGTATCTTTTGCATCTCTGCCATGTGTTGTTGACTTAGTTCAGCTCGAACTCTCTCTGTTTCTTCCTGTAGTCGTTGGTCGAGCTCCTCTTTAGATACCATGTTAGCGGAGGATGATCTAGTGCTTCTTCGTGAAGCAGAGCCAAAAAATTCTTTAATACCAATCCCTTTAGGGGTCCCTCTGACTCTTCCGGGATGGTTAGCCTTTCCAATAGCAATGGCCAAGATATCCATCCGTCCTTGAGGGATGAATGTATCTTGAGATAATTGCTCCTCAAGTGTATCCTGTATCATTAAAGCAACAAATTCAATTTAAGATAATTGAAAAAAAACAATTAATGAAGGATAATTCTTAAATATTAGTCTTTCCACTTATATGCAAAAGTGTACCAACAAGGCTCTCACATACATTCTTCTCCACATGCATCACATCTAGACTATGCCTCACATCAAGACTTTGCCAATATGGAAGATCAAAAAAGACAGATCTTTTTTTTCATATATTTCTCTCACCGGCAGTCTTCTTCTTCTTCTTACCGAAGACCACATTAATTCCCTCCACCTGCTGATAAACTTCTTTTCCAGTTAATGGTCTTGGAGCCATTTCATATTCTTGTGAGCCATTAAATGCCTTTTTCAATCTACGGTAAGGGTGATACCGACTAAGAAACCTTCTGTGACCAAGGTATACTGTCTTCCTGCCATGTTTAAGTTGCATATAGTGGGTGCCTTCTTCGGATATTAGGCATGCTTTATGCCCCTTAACACTGTATCCTGACAAATTTTCATATGCTGGAAAGTCATTTATCGTGGTGAAGATCATGACACGTAAATTGAAGGTCTCTTGTTTATATGCATCAAACACATCAACACCTTCCTCCCATAATTTCTTCAGATCCTCAATCAAAGGTGCCAAATACACATCGATATCGTTTCCCGGTTGTTTTGGCCCCGAGATCATCAAAGATAGCATGATATACTTTCTTTTCATACATAACCAAGGAGGCAAGTTGTAAATTACGAGGAGCACTGGCCAAGCACTGTGTGTGCTACTAAGATTACCATATGGGTTAATTCCATCCGTACAAAGCCCTAGCCGAAGGTTTCTTGGCTCGCCACCAAATTGAGGAAATTTTTGATCTATTGTTTTCCATTGAAGAGAATCTGCCGGGTGACGAAGCTTTCCATCACATATTTTCTCATCGAAATGCCATCTCAAGTTCTTTGCATCTGTGGCATTAGCAAATAGACGCTTAAATCGTGGTATTATTGGAAGATACCATAGAACCTTCAAAGGAGAACCTTTGGTCATCTCATTATAATCACCATCATCTTTCTTCATTTTGTATCTTGAAGTCCCACATTTAGGGCACTTATTCAACCCTTCATAATCATTTCTAAATAATATGCAGTCATTAGGACACGCATGTATCTTCTCATATTTCAAACCCATCGGACACAAAATCTTTTTTGCCTCATACATTCGTTTCGGAAGTGAATTCCCTTTGGGAAGAATATCACTCAGCAATTCAAGCAATTCCATAAAACTAGCATCGATCCAACCATTTCTTGCCTTCAAATTCATCAATTTCAATACGGTTGTCAACCTTGTGTAATCATCTTTGCGCCCCGGGTATAAAGGTGTCTCTGCATCACTACACAAAGTTTCAAAGGTGGAAGAGAACTGTGTAGAGGATTCAGACCTTATATCACGAAACATATCCGAAATTCTATCACCAAAGTCTTCATTCACAACCTTCTCATTTGCAGACAGTGTAGTCTTTCTAATTTCTCCATGCCATATCCAATTTATATACTTCAAATTTATCCCATCACAGATAAGATGTTCTTTTATCTCAGAAATATTCCGTCGACTATTGTTTAAACATTTGACACAAGGACAATAGTACAATCCATCTCTTTTACTATGGGCATTTCTCTGAGCAAACTCAAGAAACTTTTCAACCCCATCCTCATATTCCTTGCTAATTCTCTTAGCTTTCATCCAACTATGATCCATTGTTCTACAATTATTTAAACAACACTTTACTATCAATCAAAATTTATAACGAAGAAAAAAACACAAAATAACAAACAGATTATTTATTACTAAATCCTTATATTTATTACAAAAAAATTACCAAAAATTCGAAATAAATATCAAAAAATTATTAAAAAAATTTAAAAACTTCACAACTAATCAACTCCAAACATTTAAATATGTTTCTAATACAGTATATAAGAAGGAATTAAGGTTTTCTCACATCCAATGCCCACCAATCAACGATTCAACCACATGAAAAATGCAAAATGAACAATACAAGCCAACCACAATGTAAAACTAACAAACCCATTTCATATATAACAGATTTTCATGGCCAAAACATTCAACAAACCAAGAAAAATTGAAAAGAATGAAAGAAGGGGATACTCACAGAGCAGAGAAGATTCAAATGCGAAATGAGGCCGTTCGAACGGCGACAGACGGCGACAAGGCACCACAAGCTTAATGGAGAAGTTTAAACAGTGGGATAGTGGGGGGTATGGCCGGTAATGGCAGTTTTCGGTGGTGGGATAGAGGGGACTACCGCCGAGCAAGAATGATGCGAAATGAGGGGCGTTCGAACCACGGCGGACGGCGGCAAGGCACCACAAGCTCAATGGAGGAGTTTAAAAGGTGGGGTAGTGGCGGGAATGGCCGGTAATGGCAGTTTTTCGGTAGTGGGACAGAAGGGGACCACGGCGCACTGATGAAATGAGAACAAAAATGACGGAACCATGAAGCGGAGAAGGGTAAAGGATGAACTTTCCACGGCGGTTTTCTTAAAAACCGCCGTGGAAAATAAAAGCCTCTTCAACTTATTTACAAAAATGCCACCGCCTTTTTTTCCACGTCGTTTTTCTGCTTAACCGCCGTTATTTTGTGACGTTAAAAGTCTTTTTTCTAATAATGAGTAAGAAAGAAAAGGATGTGAATTGATGATGGTGAGAGCGGATGGATGTTTTTTCTCGAATATGGGACGAAATATATATGGTATATGGTGAATATGGGATATTATTGAAAGGAGAGGATTCACGTTTTTTAATGGTCCGTGCGTCTCTATGGAGATGGAAAAAAAAGAGTGATCTTAGGCGTGCTAGAGGGATTATTTTAGGAGAGAAAAGGAAATTTTCTTGGATCCAAAACTCAAGCCCATTAGTAATTAATTGACCCACTTGATATTAGCCATTGGATTGTGCTTAAATCCCAAGAAACAATCTTGCACAATTGGATTTCCTATATACTCTTTTTTGACCTACAAGAATTTAAGTGCATCCATTAATGTAGATTATATCCAAATATAATCAAAAATTAAATATTAAATCTGAACAAAAATTAGGCAAGAAATTGCAAAACTTTCTAAAAATAATCTTTTCAAAATATGAGACTTGTTTCCAAAGAAATAGAAAAAATTAATTCCAAGTCAAAAATAGGAAATCACAAAATATTTATATTTTTAATCCAAAATCTCAATTTTTATGTAAAATCCAAAAATCAACCAATTAATTCAATAATGCATAAAAATCCAATTAAGCTCAAAATTATCATTTAAATTCTAAATTAATGTGGGATAAAATTTATAAAAATTGGGCTTTATCAATTAACCCAACCAAATGAACATATATGAAGGGAAATAACCATTGGTATACCTTTGGTACGTGGCTGATTTGATATCGTTAACATGCCATGTTGAAAATTCAATAAAGCGTCTGCATCGTCTTGGTCTTCATCTCCAACATGAACTTTATCAAACTCCATCAATTTAAGCATTCATTACTGGGGACATGAACATATACTGCAACTTCTACTCCGCTTCTATATATTCAACATGTTTGTATGATATTGTTGATGAGAAAGATACCAATTGTTCCTCACAAAAAAAAGAAGAACGCAACGTGTAAAAGATCATAAATGCACAAATTTATATGGAACAAAACAATAATACAACTAATTTAAATTCTGTCTTTTTAATGAAGCAATACACGAAAAGGTATTACAATTTATTGTGTTCAAAGACAAAAATGACATGTAATTCCACATTGTTACACTCTTTTATGATTTTTCATTTGCCGATTATATATTGACGTTTATGCATTTAATTTGGAGAATTAATACATAATAAGTTTGTGATGCTGAATAATTAATGAGCAAAACTTGGGCTTGTAATTGACACGAAATATTTCTAGTGGAAATTGCATGTGATGCAATGACCATAAGCCTCCAAATTTCAAATCAGAGCTCTCCATTTTCAAATGAAGCATGTAAGGAGCACAAATCAAAATTATTGCACCAAGAAATAAAAGGCATGAAATAAACAAGAGCAAGAAAAGCAAGAAACCAAAAAAGTCAACTATGTTCTAATCATAATAGGTTGATAGGTGAATGAAACGTACTTATGAACTTCTCTTGTGAATATTACAAATGGAATAAACTAACAAATACTACACTCCATCAAGGGGTAATGGTTTCCAATAAGGAGCTCAAATAGTCATTCTTCTTTGTTCACTTCGCATTCTTGAACTATTGTTAGTGTTTAACGATGGACAAGTAATTTCTACGCACAGTAAAATTTATAATCATGTTAATGATAAGTCAACAAGTAAATTGATCAAATCCTAAGAGTTGATTTAGGTTGAAGATTCTCTTACTGGAATATGGAATATTAACATGCGTGAACCTTCATTTCTTGCTTGGTTTTGAGCTCAGGATCAGACCTCCAAATTAAATCCTCATGAATTTACCATAAAGGCTAAATTTGTTGGCACCTTCGGTTCTTTACTATCATTGGATGAGAAATGTTTACAGCAATAGAAGCTCCTTACAATAGGTTCTATTTCCCATGGAGAAACTCTTTCTGACCTTGGGATTGTCGTAGGTTCCTCCCACTTAACCTAATGAAGCAAGACATCAAGGATGTTTGAAATAATGAAGAAAATGCAAGTGACAAAAACAATTATATATATATATATATGTAATTCAGAACAACCTCAAACCTTTAACATTCTCCATTCAGAGTCCGGCCATTCTGGCGATAAATCTAGAACACCAACAATAGCACTGCATGAAGAATATAATTCAACGCTGGGAACATCAGCACCACAACAACTTCTCCTCCTCTCTCTCAATATATATATTCACCATGTTCAAATAATTTTAGTTGGCGAGAAGGATATATATATATATATATATATATGGAAAAATTACACACAGGTCCCACAGAAGACAATTTATTCGGAACGAGTCCTTAATATCCTGAAACTCTTCCTAAGTCCCCTGGGACCTACGGGTAATAAATTTTAAATATGATATTGCCTACTTTCTCCCATTACTTTGAGTTTGTATTTTCCCCACCTCAAACCCTCAACCGTTCTCTTTGCCTATCGGGACCATCTTCGTCTTCGCAACTGCCACAATCACTCTCAGTGTTGTCGGTGCCATATCTCAACCCAATCCTTATGGCCTTTTATCTTATGCGTGGATATTGTCTCTTGGGTGAAGGAAGGAACAATAACATAAAGAGAATAGTAATGTTTCAAGAAAGGCATTATCTTTTGCTTCCTTCGAAATCTCTCAGACTACTCCTTTTTCGATGATTGATGCTCTGTTTTCGATGATTCATGCTGCTTCTGATGAAAATGACACAGTAATGCGATGGTTAAATGTGTCGTTAATGGATATATCGAAGGTTGTTAATGTAACTGTATGACTTGTTATTAACAAGTGATTGTAATAGGTTGATATGAAGGATGGCAACTTCAAACGGGAAGCATTTGTTTTGTTACCTTCATATAGAGAGACAATTTATTAATGGTATAGAATGTGAAATGCAATATGTTGGAGGTGGTGTGAGAACAAGAATAATGAAGGAAGGCACATCATATGAAGAATTTAGAACAATGGTGGGAAAAGAGAGTAATGGAATAATTATGAAATTCACAATAACCTTCAATGAATGTACATTTGTGGACCTTGTAGATAAAGTGTAAATTTGGTGTAGTTACATTGTACATATATATAAAGTGGTAAATGACATCTAGTTGTAATCTGATATAATATCATATCTCCATTTTGCTGTACTTGTCAATAGGTTGTCATGGACTTGTTATCAGACGTCGTGGAGGTTGTCATTGGCAATCTGAATTAAGTTACTGATTTATAAAGTAATAATTTCTCCTACTTGCAGTATTCGTTGATTTCTTAACACATGATTTTAGTGTTTAAGTTGTAATATGATATGATTTGGTTATAATTAATTTTTATAGATGCTGTGGTATCCCACAGAGTGAGTTGTTGGGGGTATTGCCGAGATTGTTAACCACATCTCCTCGGGTTGTCAAAAGTTGCCGTTGAGGTTGTAAATGAATCTTTGCAATAAAAATCTATTGTAATCCTATTAGATTCACTTAAAGCTATTAATGACTTCAAAATGCTTCTAATTATATTGTTAAGATCGTTATATGCGCTCATAATATAATTTTTTTTAGAAGCTGTGGTATCTTACAGAGGGGTTGTCAGGGACACTGTCGAGACTGTTAACCACTTTCCTCAAGTTTTCAAAAGCCGCCTTTGAGGTTGTAAATAGATCTGGCAGAGAGGACTGTGATATATACCTATCATGTCATCATGGTTAACATTTATTTATCCAGTTTTATTAAGTCTTTATTTCTGGACATAATCCGGGTTTGGAATGAAGAATTTTGTGCTTATCAAAACACATGAATGCCATTAAAAATAACTTCATAATCAGTAAACGATGTCAATATACATTAACATGACTTAACATTCAGCTATCATTATATTGTCAAATAAAAAAACAAACTCTGAACTTTACATTCAGCTGTTATTATGCTGTCAAATAAAAAAAACTAAATATAATATATGCTGGTCGTTTATTTCTTCTTCTTGTTTTGGGATTTCCTCATAGAAAGGATAGTACTTAATCACCATGCAGGTTGTTTTGATGAGTTACAAGCCACCACAAGCATTCAACTTTCACGTCATTGGATTTCTTGAGTGGAGTACTTAGGCATTGTGTAGCCATCATCACCATACTCCATGCCGTCCCACGTTTGTAACCAACTCAAAAAATAAACCCCACAAGAGTCCCTGAAAAAAAAATACTATAGTCAATAAACATTATCTCCTAAAAACTCAAACACAATTAGTTTTTGTGCACAACAACAACTCACGTGTCAGATTGTACATGTACTTTTGCCCATGTGACTTCCTTGTCAATTTTATCCTCTTCGTCAAATAGTACTAGCTTCACTCTATGAAGAACTTGGTAGAAACAATCTCTCTGGAAAGAAAAAGGAACAAATTTAATAGTAGTGAATAACAAATAATCAAGAGGCATTAACAACCTTGACAGTAGTGAATGACGAGTAATCAGCAGGCATTAACAACCTTGGCGGTAATGAATGACGAGTAATCAGCAGGCATCAAGCTTAACAGTAGTGAATAACAAGTAATCAGCACACATTAGCATCTTTGACAGTAGTGAATGGCAAGTAATCAGAGGCATTGACATCCTTAACAGTAGTAAATGGCAAGTAATCAGCAGGCATTGACAACCTTGATAGTAGCGAATGACAAGTAATCAACAGGCATTAACAACTTTGACAGTAGTGAATGACAAGTAATCAACAGCCATTAACAACTTTAACAGTAGTGAATGACAGTTAATCAATAAGTATTAATTGTCAATTTATCAAAACTAATTTTTTTCAGCCTTTCCCTCATATCATATTACAACTTGAACACTAAAATCATGTGTCAAAAAATCATTGAATACTACAAGTAGGAGAAATTGTCATTTTATATCGGTAACTTAATTCAGACTGCCAATGACAACCTCCACGGCATCTGATAACACAACTCCATGACAACCTATTGACAAGTACAGCAAAGTAGAGATATGATATTATATCATATTACAACTAGATGTCATTTACTACTTTATATATGTGTACAATGTAACTACACCAAATTTACACTTTATCAACAAAGTCCACAAATGTACACTCATCAAAGGTTATTGTGAATTTCATAACCATTCTATACTTTCTTTTCTCACAATTGTTCTAAATTCTTCATATGATGTGCTTTCTTTTATCATTTTTGTTTTACACCACCTCAAACATATTACATTTCACCTTCTACACCATTAATAAATTTTGCCCTATATGGAGGTAACGGAACAAATGCTTCTCTCTTGAAGTTGTCATCCTTCATATCAACTGTCGTAATCACTTTTTAATAACAAGTCATACAGTTACATAAAACTTCTTGATGTACCTATTAATAACACATTTAACCATTACATTACAGTGTCATTTTCATCAGAAGCACAGCATGAATCACCAAAAAATAGAGCATCAATCACTGAAAAAGGAGTAGTCTGAGAGATTCGAAGGATGCAAAAGATAATGCCTTTCTTGAAACGCTGCTATTATCTTTATGCTATTGTTCCTTGCTTCACGCCAAGAGACCATATGCACGCATAAGATAAAAGGCCATGAGGATTGGGTGTGAGATATGGCACTGATGACACTAAGAGTGATTTGTGGCAGTTGCAAAGACGAAGATGGTCCCGATAGGCAAAGAGAACGGCCGAAGGTTTGAGGCGGGGGGAAAATACAGACTCAAAGTAATAGGGGAAGAAGGCAATATCACATTTAAAATTTATTACCAGCAGGTCCTTGGGGACTTAGGAAGAGTTTCAGGATTTCAAGAGACTTTTTCTGAATAAATTGTCTTCTGTGGGACCTGTGTCTAATTTTTCCATATATATACTTTCTCCGGCATTTAATATAAGAGCTAGTTGATTATTTTGAATAGATTAAGAAAATAGTTAAGTTAGTTACTTGTAATAAATAGGTGTTGTCTTTTCTAAAATATTCTTGCTAATTAAGTATATTGGCTAGAACTACTATTATTACAAGGACTATATTGAAAAAAAAGGATAAATATGAGAGAAAAGTAGATTGGAGTCTTATTTAGAATCAAAATAAAAGTCAAACGAGCTCTTATATTAAGGACCGAAGGTAGTACTTTGTATTTTACAAGGAAAAAAAATAATAAAACACAATGAATAAAAGCTCATAAATACACGAAATTTCTTATTTAAATTCTATCTTTCCATAGATGAAGCATGACATGATAAGATACAAGTTATTCATCATTCTAAAGATTATGTTTCATGACAAGTGACATGTAGTTCCACATTGTTGCTGATTTACGGTTATCTTTATCAGTTATATTAACATGCATGATTTAGAACAATAATAAATAATAAGATGCATGATGTTCAATAATAAGCAAAAATTGGGCTTGTAATTCACATAAAATAATTCCAGCGGGAATTACCTGCGATGATGCTGTGGCTAGAACACTAATATCCATGCTATGATTGGATCTAACTACAGAAGATTACATATTGCTTTCTTGTCAAATTATGATTACGGAGAAATGTAAAATTCAAAAACTACATTGTTCTGTTCAATTAGATTCAAGACATTCAAGCAAAATCGATTAGTTCTGGCATTTGTTTGTTAAAAATAAGTCACTGTTGAATAGACAACATTCTTTGATCTGATTTCAAAACCTTCAAACAAATCTAAAGATGAAGACCGAACTTTTTGAACAGATGAAGAAATAGTCATAGTGGTGCATGTGACATAGTTTTGAAAGACGCCATATTTAGATGTAAACAATATGTTTGTTAGTATTTTTATTAGTGGACTTGATAACAGATGCTTAAAAGCCATGCTTGAGTTTCGTGCAAAAGGATCTTACCGGATAAAAGCATCCAAACACATGGAATAAAAGCATGGACTTCATTAGCTTACAAATTCATGGGAAGATTTGCTTGAATCTCTTTTGCTAGCCCAAGTCCATTGCCACTTTGGTCTTCAAAAATAGGAAAAATTTACCATCAAATTTATAAATGATTTTGTTAAGACTAATAAGATGAACATGATCGATAATAAGATAATAGTGATGAATCTTAATAGGTTGTATGATTCTTTTACATAAAGTCGGTCTATTTAATGAGATTTTATGATAATATTTGAAAGAAAATATATCAAATAGGCTGATTTGCATATTAGAATTGTAAGTTGTTATTCTAGCTAACCATATGATTGATGTGTGCGTAAGTGAATATAGAATTGAAAACTCATCAATGTACCTTTGGTATGTGGTTGATTTGATAGGCATAGATTAACAAAGCCATAATACTCAATGATATTATTTTTAATCCTCTTGATCATCGTCGTTGTCATCATTGTAAGCTTCGTGAAAATTCATGATTAACAATGCAAGAGAAAAACAATACCAACACAGTCAATTGAGTTTTTACTTAAATCAAACCAACCATTGTAAAGAGAGAACACAACAAAGACAAAGATTCACACAAAATCAAGATAAAACCCTACCTAACCTAATCAGAAATACCTGAAGTCGAACACTAAATAGTCCCCAAAACAAATTCAAAACAATAGCAAAACAACACTTCCATAATTTTAGATCCCAACCATCGCCATCATAGTTATCAGACCACCAAACTCACTAATCATAAGCATCGCATACCAGATCTAGATGAAAATTGCAATGGTTGATAAATTTCAGACCAAACAAATCTCTATCGTAGCTCTAGGAAGCTAGATCAAGTGATTCACCATCAAGTCTAACAAATGATCCATTCGTTATAATATCACAATACACATTCGATGACATAAACCATACATGCCTGCTGTTGTAAATATTATGTGTGGGTATGTCAAAGAAGAGTCCCACATTGCTTGGGATTGTGGGGTCTAAGTAATAAATGGTCTTGGGCTACCAAATGAGCCAAGAGGAAGAGTGGACTCACGCGCACAATGGGCCACCAGAGACAAATTCGGCAACTTCCCCTCACCCTCTTGTGCACAACTCAAATGCGGTCTTGAGCACTTTGTTGGAAATATCTATCTAAATTTTAATTACAATTATGCCTCTTCAATGTTCGTAACCGAAGATTTTATTCTTCTTAAATAGTCATTAAACAAGTTAATTACTACTTGAAACTGCTCATTTATTATGAGTTAATTATCATTAAGTGCATTTAAATGTGCCTAATGGTATTGTGATCCGTAGCCTATGAAAGGGGTATGAGACGAAAGTTCAAAGTGTGCTGCCGTGGTCTGAGTTTTCTAGCAACTCTCTTCCCTCCTCTGGTGTTTTGCCTTATTGAGTTCTTTTATCTTTCGCTGTTCTGCTCACCTGTTCTTACAGGAAGAATTGTTTAATCCTGAGGAGCACCGCTTCTTGCTCTGCCGATAATTGTGGAATAGCTCTTAAAGACAGTGTTGTAGGACAGGACTGGACTGGATTTATCATTTCTCTGCAGGCGTTACCATCAACAGGATTCATAGAACATTACAGAGGAGCCAGAAGATCTGTGGATCTTGGAGAATTTAGGAGCTGCTGCCAACAATCTTAAGAGCTATTTGCATCAATCGTTTTCGCATTCATTGGCGGCAAAGTTACAAAGACAAAGAGGAGGGCGTCTGAGCTTTGTCCTATTTTATTACTATATTCTATTTTCTATTGAATAAGAGGAATATTGAGTTGGTCTCACATATTTGTGCCTCCTTTCAGGACATTTTTGAGACTCCTCATAATAGAGAAATCGGCTAAAATAAGCTGCTACTCTTCTTCTCTAATGAAGAAATTGAGGATGACAAGGATTGAACCTCTGGTAATTGTAGAGGCCAGGGATGATCTGTGGTTTGAGTTCTAACTCACATTAGTACCCGGGGCCACGGTCATCTTGTGTGGTGATTTGTGAACGCGATGAAAGCATGTGTTGAGGCAATGGGTCTGATCATATATTTTTGATATTTGTAAGTAAAGCTGGGGTGACAGGCATATGTTATACTCTTAGTTGGGTCATGGTAGTTATGAACACCAAGTGCCAATTTACCTCTTTGACAGGACTCACTTAAGACCTCGTAGACACTGTAGTCTATATAGAAAAAGTCTTAGTATAAACGTTGTGATAATGGTGAAGGTGCTTGGAGAAAACTATATGGGATTGATTAGAACCCTAAAGGAAGTCTTGCTTCACATTGCACCGATCAGGTACTGCTCCTCTTTAAGCAAGAACAACTTTTGTGCGTGTGATGTGTTTGTAACATCCTAAATATTTATTAAAAAAATTAAATTATTATTAAAAACATTAATTAAATAATGTAAAATAATATTTTATTAGTATTAAATAATAATATTTTATTAATATTTTTAAAAAAAAAAACAACAACACACCCAACACTTTTCCACCAAAGTCGGTGGAAAAGCAGGGTGAATTGAAGGCGAAGAAGAATTGACGCGGGTAATTAAAGAGGGAGGAGGGAAAATGGGGAGGAATAATAAATGAAGGAAGAAAATTGAGGAGGATGATGGTGGCATGTTAAAGGATAAATAGAAGAGTGTGAGTGTTGTGTAGAGTAGAGAAAGAGAGGTGAGAGACGCAGGAAGAAAACACAAAGAACAAGAGAGTGAGTGAAGATTTCTGCAAGGACGTG